>NC_066585.1:520102581-520392581 GCF_024323335.1 Lathyrus oleraceus | reverse complement strand
TGGGCTTCTTCTAGTAAGTCAAATCCTTCAGGTTGTGTCATGTACACATCCTCAATAAGATTCCCATTGAGGAAAGAAGTTTTGACATCCATCTGCCATATTTCATAATCATGATATGCAGCGATAGCAAGTAAAATCTGAACAGATTTAAGCATTGCAACTGGTGAAAAGGTTTCATCATAGTCAACCCCATGAATTTGTTTATATCCTTTTGCAACTAGTCTTTCCTTATAGGTATGTACCTTACCATCCATGTCAGTCTTCTTTTTGAAGACCCACGTGCATCCTATAGGGTTAACTTCTACATGAGGCTTTACCAAGGTCCAAACTTGGTTTGTGTACATGGAATCCATTTCAGATTTCATGGCTTCTAGCCACTTCTCAAACTCGGGACCAGCTATGGCCTCTTGGCAGGTCACAGGCTCATCTTGATCCATGAGTAATATATCACCTTGATCATTTATGAGATATCCATATCTCTCAAGTAGGTCACGTATCCTGCTTGACCTACGTTGGTCTTGTTCTACTTGAGCATGTTGCTCTTCCATAACTACTTGTGTTTCCTGCTCTAATTCCTCCATAGGTGTATCAATGCTTTGTGATTCTTGAATTTCTTCAAGCTCTACTTTCCTCCCACTGATTCCTTTGGAAATAATATCAATTTCTAGGAAAACTCATGTTCGAGTGACAAACACTTTTCCCTCAGAAGAATTATAGAAGTAATACCATCTTGTTTCTTTAGGATACCCCACAAATAAGCATTTATCATATTTGGGCTCAAGCTTAGTTGAAATTTGTCGTTTCAAATAAACTTCACAACCCCAAATCTTCATGTAAGACATATGTGGTTTCTTACCACTCCATATCTCATATGGTGTCTTCTCAACCTAAAGGAGTTTGGAAGATCGGTGTGACTCATCATGGATCAGATCATGCCTAACAAGGTTCGATTTCTTCTCTTAGATACACTATTCCATTGGGGTGTTCAGGGACGAGTAAGTTGGGATAGAATTCCATACTCTTTCAGATGGTCATCAAACTCTAGGCTTAAATACTCACCACCTCGATCTGATCAACGAGTTTTAAAATTCTTACCTAGTTGATTTTGTACTTCATTCTTGAATTCCTTGAACTTTTCAAAGGACTATGATTTGTGTTTCATTAAATACACATAACCATATCTAGTAAAATCATCAGTAAATGTGATGAAGTACTAAAAACCTCCTCTGGATGGTATGTTCAGTGGTCCACATACATCAGTATGTATAAGGGCCGAAAGATCATTAGCTCTTTCACCTTTTCCTGTGAATTGAGACTTTGTCATCTTTCCAATTAAACAAGATATGCATGTCTCATATGATTCATAATCAAAAGAGTCCAAGAGTCCATCTTTATGGAGTTTGGAAATGTGTTTCTCATTTATATGGTCTAATCAAAAATGCCAAAGGTAAGTTGGATTTAACTCATTAGGTTTCATCCTTTTAGTAGTAATGTTATAAATAAGCATTTCAAGATCAAGGACATATAGTCCATTGTTCGTTTATGCAGTAGCATAGAATATATCATTCAAATAAATGGAGCAACAAGTGTTCTTTATTATGAAAGAAAAACCAAACTTGTCCAAACAAGAAACGAAAATAATATTCCTGCTAATTGCAGGTACATAATAACAGTTCTCTAACTGAATTATTAAACCATTAGGGAAGGTCAATACATAAGTTCCTACGGTTAGAGTAGCAACCTTTGCTCCATTTCCAACTCGTAGGTCAACTTCACCTTTTTCTAAATCTCTACTCCTTTTTAGCCCCTGCACATTGGTACAAATGTGAGAACCACATCCAGTATCTAATACCCATGATGCAGAAGTAGATAGATTAATTTCAATAACAAAAATACATGAAGTTCAATTCCCTACTCCATTATTCTTATCTTCCAGGTACTTTGGGCAGTTTCTCTTCCAGTGTCCGGTATTACCGTAAAGGAAGCAAGTGGCATCCTTTGTTATGCCTCCATTAGGCTTCAAAGCAGGAGCAGTGGGTTTGGCAACTTCCTTGCCTTTCCCTTTACCACCCTGCTTGGTGGGCCTTTTGTTCTGTTTATTTCCATTTCAAATCATCATAATGGACTTCGACTTCAAATTCTGCTCAACAGTTCTTAACATGCCTAGCAGTTCAGGAAGAGTTTTTTCCATATCATTCATGTTAAAATTAAGGACAAATTGACTGAAGCTCTTTGGAAACGATTGCAAGATCAAATCAGTCGCAAGTTCCTTTCTGAGGGGAAAACCCAACCTCTCAAGGTTCTCCACATACCTAATCATATTGAGCACACGGGGACCTACAAGGGCTCTCTCAGCTAACTTGCCTTGAAAAAGGGCTTTTGAAACTTCAAACCTTTCATGTCTTGCCTGCTCTTGATAGAGCATCTTCAGATATATATATATATATATATATATATATATATATATAATATATATATATATATTATATATATTATATAATATATATAATATATATTATATTATATTATATATATATATATATATATATATATATATATATATATAAAAGTCAATTTGTTGGTTTGAAAATGGCTCCAAAAATGGAAATTGGAAGTTGAATGAAAATGTAATATGTATGGTTATTTATGGTTAAACATTCATGGTTGTAAATGTTATGGATCCTTGAATACATGGCTTATGTGAATTAGAATGAATGGTAAATAGTTTTAAAAAGGAAATTGCCTTATGAATAGTTTTGTTGCAAATTGAATGTATGGTTATGATTTGGTTTAACAAGGTCATGAACATGAAATGGTCAAATTGACTTTTAAAATCATGACTTTTGGATGATGGATCAAGCAAGATAGATTGGGTTAGATATTAGGGTGGTCAGTTGACTTTAGTCAACTAGTTGACCAAAAAGTTAATTGTTGATCAAAAAGTTAAATGTTGACCAAAAGTCAACTATTTGAAAAAATGGTCAAACTTGCAGTTTTAAACATGTATGGACTTTTATGGCTATGTAATGAATAGAATTTATATATTTTGAATGAAATTGATTGTTTTGAATTGATCTTATACATGAACATGGTAATTGAATGAACTTGAATTTGCCATGATGAATTGAACATGTATGACTTGATTTAACTATGATCAGGACTTAAACATGAATTGGAATGAATTGGAATGGAAGAGGATGCTAGGTATTGAAATGGATGAACACCTTATCATGACCATGACTTGAATTAGAATAATGAACATAATGACATGAGTAAATCAATGAACATTGACTATGAATGAACCAAAACCCACAAATGAAACATGGAAGAATGACACAAGAACATTTGAATGAAACATGAAAGAATGACACAAAATGACCAAACACCAAGCAGTGACAATGGCATGAAGTTGCATCGACCAGATGAAATGAGCCCCAAACAAAGTAGGGTTTTGGGCTAGTCATGAGGATAACCAGATGAAATGGGCATAGGCAAGCCATGAACTAGACACTAGGTATGAGGATGACCTAGATGAAAGACCAAGGATGGAAGCTGATAAAGATAGTGGGACCAAGAACTTGACCTCAAACCAATGGACATTGACAAACACAAGGTGCACCAATGGTAAGAAGGAGCATCAGATGGAATTAGGGTTAGGAGGCCACACAAAGGGCAATGGAATAAAATTAGGGTTTATGGAAGCCAAGATCAAGTGAGGATCCCCAAATTAGGGTTTTGCTTCACCAAGAAGCCAAAGTTGAACCATAAATGATAAGCACATACACAAGCATCAAGAGTTACCCTCAAATTAGGGTTTGATTACAAGCCACCTCAAGTTGCAGAGAAACCCTAGTTTGATTGGGTGCAAGCACAAAGCATGGAATCCATGATACTTGTCCTCTTGTATTGGACCATGGTGATGCAAATGAAATGAATGATCATGATGATATGCAGATGATTAAGGTTAGTGAACTAGATGATCATTGTGAAGGGTATGGTGAACTTTGGGATATGACAAATACTATTAGTCTTAAATACATAAAAGGCATGTTGGAGTGAGGATTTAAATTAAAAATTTATTGCATAATCATGTGTGTATTTCATTATTATTTTTTTAAATGAGTTTTTTAATATAAAAATATATATTTTTTGTTCCGAACAACCTCAAGTTCATGTTATTGTGGCTATGAGGTATTGTCAATTTTGAGTGTAGAAACTTTCACGGCTCTGGCCAATGTAAAACTATTTCATAGGCTAAGAAACTCATATGCGAACTTTAAGTTTCTACATACAACATTTAGTGTGGAACCTTCATGGCTTTGGCTAGTGCGAAACAACTTTGCCCAGTCAAGGCTAAGAACATACGGATGTGAACTTTGAGTTTCCATATACAGCGCCAGAGGCTAAAGGGCATGTGCGAACATTGAGTTCCCACAGACTATATAAAAGGCAAGGGGCACAGTGCGAACTTTGAGTTCGCACAAAGGGCGTCAATGTTCCAATTAACCTCAAGTTTGCGTCACTGCGACTATGATGTATTGTTCGCTTTGGTTGTGAGAACCATCACATCTTTTTCATTTAGAAAAGGTGTCTCGTTATGTTAAGATGTATGAGCGAAGTATATAAATTACTCTTAGTCTCAGGTCTCAAGCAATATAAGACTATTTCGATCAATCCATAACAGTTGCCCTCAGTTAAGACTAAGGAGTACGACGCGAACTTTGAGTTTTCACAGACGACGCCAAAGGATTAGAGACGCGATGCAAACTTTGAGTTCCCAAAGATAGAGCAAATGTTTCGATCGACCTCAAATTCGTATCATTATGCATACGAGGTATTGTATATTTTATGTGGAAAAATACTCACAACTTTATCCTTTAAAAAAGAATCTCATTAAATTAAAGTGTATGAATATTATATATAAATTATCTTTAGCTTTAATGAGAGATTATTTTGTTCAACTTCAACAAAGTTATTTTTAAAAATAATAAAGCATATTAAATAGTTTTCAATTAGTTTGATCCCTTGTTGAAATAATCATTTACACATTGTACTTAGCTTTCCATCAAACTTTAAATTAAGTCATTTTCTTGTATAATTAAGATAACTTGTATTTCCAATTTATGCCGACATTATTGCTTGTAAAATCCTTATCGTTTTGTTTTATCAAAGAAAATTGGCCATACAATATTTTTTAATTTTTGATTATGTATGGCATATATTTTCAGTTAATATATGCATTATACTTGTCCACATTGAATAAGACAACGAAGCGCTATCATAATTCTCATAATCTTTACCTTGTCCACAAAACTCTTGCGGAGAGTATGATAAATCTTTTTCTTTTAAATAGAACGTTGATAGTCTCTAAAATATTTTAATTTTTTAATTTAATTATTCAAATATATAAAATAAGAAATAATTTTAAAGTAGGTAAAAAGTAATAATTTAGCATTTCAAATATATCAAATTTGACGATATAAAATCTGATATCTTAATGTAAAAATATTTGTTAATTTAGACATTAAATCTTAATAGCAAATATTAAAATGATATTTTTTTTTATATTTTAATAATTACTTTTCGAATTTAAATATATTACTACTACTACTTTAGAGAATTAAATATTTTACTACTAACTAATATTATATTTGACTCATCTAGAGACTAAAATAAAGATAAGAGAGTGTAGAAATTTTGATTTCCCGCATTTATACATTGATAATTATTTGAGTGTTGATCATGCACTCGAGATTTTCCGTCTAACTATCATCAATGCATGGTGCACGATTCAATGCAGTTAATGATAATTCGTACTTTCAAATTTGTACTTTAAAAGTTTAGAAATTAAATTGATAGTAACTTACTATTCATTTATTTTATATTATTAGGGTTGTTTACCTTTCCAATTTTTATTTCCATTTATAAAATAATATTTAGAAAAAACATCATAGAAATGTTTGAAATTTTTCTTATAAAAAGAATGTTTGAAATTTCATTTCAATAAATGCTCGAAGAATTTTAGAAAAAATTTAAATTTTATTTTTCAGCATTCCTAAATGTATTCTACATACAGCTAACTTCCACAATTTCTCCCTCACAACAGTGTAAATAATTTTACACATTTAATAAAAGTATATTATTTTAATATAATCGGTTGACTTACCGTATAAAATTAAAAATATAAAATTAATTTATACTATTAATACATATAATGAGTGTTAAATCTTTTATATATATAATTTTCACATTTTCTCCATCACAAATAACATTAGTTTAGAATAATAAAAATAATAATGTTTAATACTTACTTTCTAAATTTCATATAATTTTTATCAATAAATGTCATTTCATTTACACACGGTATTCCACAAATATGCAAATAGCTAGCTAAGACAAAAACTATTTGAAAATTTTCAAACACGCCATTTTAAAATATAAAAAAAACTAGAACCTAATTTAAATTAAAACAAAAAAATATAAAAAGACCTTTTTACCCATCAACTCACCAAAAAGACAACCATCACCGCTTTCAACGAAGCCTCCTCCTAGTAAAATTCCGTACACCCGACCCGGATTCTATTCGGGTCTTAACCCGTTCAAACTCGTTGACCCGGCACGGAATCGTTATCCCACCTTGGTGATAAAACCCATACTCCTTCTCAGCTTCTTTCAACAACTCACTGAACAAAGGGTGGTTGAAATAAACCACCGGCACCAAAACCCGACGAAACTCACCGTCTTTCTGACCCACGTAAACCGCTAAATAACCCTTCGGAACAGTTGACCCGCTTCCCTGAACCGGGTCGGTCCCAACCGGTAAATAACCGGAGTTTTTCTTCGTACATAGAGACTTCGCTTTTGTGGTTAACTTCCGACCCCATGTTAGGAGCTTCTTCATGTTGTTGTTACTCTTCTCCGGTGAGGAACCGAGTCGAACGTAAACGGGTCGGGTCCGGAATCTCCGGAAGAAACATCGTGTGAAGCGAACCACGCGCTTACCTAACTTGAACCGCATGGTTTTTTTTAAGAACAAAATTTGTGTTTTTTTAAAGAAAAATTAGTGTATGGGTTATGTTAGTGTGTGGGTGGGAGTATGAGAAGGTTGATAGATCTGCAGTGAAGAAAAATGATGGTGGAGATGAAAAGGGTTATGAGTTAGAATGAGAAAATGAAAATGGAATTGGAATGAAAGAGAGGGAAGGAGAAGACAGTGAAGAGGAGTAAATGTGTACCTGGTACGGAAATGGAGTGGCACGAGATTTGAGGTTGTATTTATATTAGGCGAGGAAAGAAAATTTATGAGATGGAATTTTCAAGGTAAAGATGTGTAACAGTCAAACATTATGATAGACAAATTAGAAAAAAATTCGTATTGACTTGTGTAAACATCTGTATTTCATCAAATTTCTTTTGTGAGAATTAGGTGAGCATCAAATAAAGGAGATGATTTTTATTGCAAACTTAATTTTTTTTAAATATTGAATTTTTTTTTTAATTTAGAATGATAAAATAATGTTAATCATAAATATATTTTTAATTTTTGAAATATTATAGTAATAAAAATTATATTTAAATAATTTGTCTGAATCCTCGTATAAATTTTGAGTTATTACAAATTAGAGAGTTTTTGATGTTATGAATAAACACAAACTCTCCAAAACTCTCAACTAAAATCATTATATTTTTTCCACTCAATCTTTTCTATTTTTCAAAACTCTCATATCTCTCGTCTCTTTTAAACTCCTAAACAAAGTCTTAATGAAAGTTTAAGGAAGTAAAATGAATCGAAGGAATAGATTTAGGTTTGAATTATAATAAAACACGATTCTAATATCACATTGGCCTCATTGCTAGTATTGGTCAACTTCAGATCTATCCCGAAGGCTTGAATCCAATCATCTTCATGATATATTGAATTAATATTCATGATGTCTTTATTAAAGGAGCCTTGATTAGATATTGAAAGTTCCATGGGGATTTATTTGGACATGAGGAAGAAGATATTAAGTCAGTGTTGCTATCACTAAATGATTTGTTCCTTGAACTACCACTAGATGAACTCTCATAACTACCAAATAGATCCATTTCAATGAAACCCAATACTCTACCTCTACCCCATTTGATCTTTGTGTTGAACAAGTGACTTTGAACATAATAGGGGTTGAATTGTGATATCCAAAATTCGTGATTGATTTAATATATATATATATATATATATATATATATATATATATATATATTATTGAAAAATGATTTATGTTAGTTCAACAATTTAAAAATAGATCAAATAGCATAGAAATGGGAAAGAAAGAATTTGAGATAAGAAAAAGTAAATAGTAAATAACAAAAAGATAAAGTTAGAGAGATTTCATCATGATTTATACATGTTTAGTCCAACTATTTGGTCCACTCCTCTCTTTAAGAATTTCTATTTGAGAGTTCCACTAATAAAATGTCTTGATCTTGTAAGAATATGCACACAAACCTTATTACAATAGATGAGAGTTTTTATACATGATGATCCCCCAAATCAAATGGGACTTTTGACGGGTGAACTCACAAACCAAACAGAGATTTTTGCAGACTAATATCAAGAACCAAATAAAGATTTTATCAGAGTAGTCTCAAGAATAAAACAAATATTTTACCAAGATAATCTCAAGAACCAACCATATATTTACCAAGATAATCTCAAGAACCAACCAGGGATTTTAATTGGATAATCTTAAGAACCAAAAATATAAACAAATAAGATAATGAACATCATTACAACCAAAACTCTCACAGGTATTTTTCATTTCAAGGCACTAAGGCAACGTTAGTGAAAAAATAGAAAAGAATTAAACAGTGATAAATAAGAGATTCAAAACAAATTCTAGTGTTTTTTGAAATGAGGAGAACCCCTCTATTTATAGTGGAAAATATGTCTCAAAAATGAAAACGATCCATGAGTTTTTTAATGCATTGAATAGATTATGCCTCGAGGTTAATCTACTAGATATGCCAAATATGGAAGGTTTTCAAATCCTCTATCACTATTCGATTAAAAGCTTACACAAAAGAGTAGGAGGTGTTACAAAAAAGATAATCGATTAACCCAAAGGTGTTAGTTGACTATCTAGTGTGAAAATCACTCCTAAAGGTTTAACTAAGATAGTAATCAGTTAGGTACACAGATTAAACATTTTCCGATGATTTTATAAAAAGAGGGAGGTTTCAAAAACGTGTGTGTGTGTGTGTGTGTGGTATGTATGTGTGTGTATGTATATGTGTATGTATGTGTGTGTGTGTGTGTGTGTGTGAGAGAGAGAGAGAGAGAGATATTCCTTAGCATCTTATGAGATACTTTTATACTTTTACAATACATTTATCACTCAGACACATGACTAAGCGAGCTTTCACACTTCCTCTCATTAATAACCTTGAAGCTTCAAGATCCATTGCTTGGTCATTGATTCAGAATTTCATCTAAAACTTGACTTTTTCTAACTTATGAGGCTTGATATAAATTCTTTGATAGACATTGTCATTAGAGGTTGGTTGACCAGAGATCCTCAAGGACTCCATCGAACTTTGATTGACATTATGTGTTGTCATCATCAAAAACACCAGGATCATCTACCACGACGATCATTCGCGGATGATTATACCTGCAAGCACATAGTTTTACATTATCCCCTTTTTGATGATGAAAGTGCATCTCTTAGGGAGATAGACAAACAGACAAGCATATATGAAAGATTGGAGTGGTTAAACTCCTCTTTACACATATAAAGAGTATAGATTATTCCCCTTAAGAGTATACTTCTCTCCCTTTGGTATAATCAACTAGGTGAAAGATAATATAAAGAAAGAACATAGATAATGTAAAACACATAGATACATGGAAGAATAAGAAGAAGGAGAAGAAGCATCTAGAATTTTTTAATCCATGCATGATTATTTAATATTCCTAATTCATTTCTTATGAAAAATGAAATTTTCCTTAGGTGTGTTTATAGTGCAATCCTCTTTTTAGAACACTTGATTAGATGAAGACACATGCTCAATTATTCAATCCTATTTTTTTCGAAATGATCTCTAATTAAATGGTGCATAACCTCAGTATATTTAGTCTAGAAGTGAAGTATATGATTTTTCTTGAGGTTTATGGTGCTAGTATTGTGGCATTTCCTCGTGACAACTCTGAGATCAACTTTGTATTCCCTTATTTGATGTTTCATATAGATAATTTACACACAATAGCTACCTGCGGAAACATATTTTACCTTGGTTGTGGATATTGTTACACTTGCTTGTTTCTTGCTATACCAGGAGACAAGCGAGTTACCAAGTAAGTGACAAGTACCGCTGGTACTTTTCTGAACCAACTTACACCCAGCAAAATCAGAGTCATAGTACCCAACGAAGACAAAATATTTCCCTTTGGGGGTGCCATAAACCCATTAGTGATGTGCTAGTGAGATATCTTATGATGCGTTATATCACAGTGAGATATGATTCTTTGGGGTTTACTTGAAAACCGGCATAAAGACACACATTAAACATGATATTAGGACAAGATATTGTGAGATAAAATATAGAACCTCTCGTACCTCGGTACCTACTTCCTTTGACTAGTTTTCCTCCCTCGTCTTTATCCAAATTGCATGAAGTACTCATTGGAGTGGAGATAGATTTTTCTTTGCCCATGTTGAATCTTTTGAGTAGTTCTTTGCATTACTTTGCTTGATTAATGAGTGTGCCTTTTTTAGATTGATGAATTTGAAGGTCGAGAAAGTATGAAGATCCCCGATCATTGACATTTCAAACTCATTATGCATCATCACAAAAAACTCCTTACACAAGGATTCACTAGTATCAATGAATATGATGTCATCGACATACACTTAAACTAATAAGATGTCATGCTCAGATTTTTTGATATTAAATGGTTTTATTAACCTTCCCTCTATGAATACTATATTCAAGTAGGAACTTGCTCAGACGATCATATCGAGCTCTTGAAGTTGGCTTCAGGACGTACATAGTACTTTGTTAGTTTGAAACATGATTAGGAAAAGAAGAGTTTACAAAACCCATAGTTTGATAAATATACTTCCTCCTGGATGAAATCGTTCAATAACGCACTCTTTACATCCATTTTGAAGAGTTTAAACCCGTCATGCATGAGAAAGCTAGAATCATCTTTATGGCTTCTAATTGAGCTACATGAGAATAAGTTTCATCAAAGTCTATGTCTTCGTATTGATTGTATCCTTTCTCAACAAGTGTTGTTTTATTTCTCAAAACTTCTCCATCCTCGTCAAGCTATTTGTGAAAGACCTAACGAGTTTCAATCACTTATTAGCTAAAGTTTTGAGAACAAGTTCCTAAAGGTTTTTTCTCTCAAATTAAATTAAATTTTCTTGTATAGAAAAATACCAATGTTTGTCTACTATGGCCTCATTAATGTCATTTGGATCAATTTTGGGAACAAAATCCATACAGTTACATACATTTATAAGGGAGTGTTGAGTTGTAACTCCCTTTGAAATATTCTCCAATGAAATTCTAAATTGGATGGTCTTTAACGGTCCTCCATTCTTTGTGAAGATTTTGAATATCTATGTTTTCTTCTTCAGTTTGACCTTGATCTTCCTCTTGATTTTGATTTTTATCTTGATCTTTATCCTCTAGAGATGTTTTCTTCAATATACTTGCATAATCAACAACTTTTACCTCTACAAACAAGGGCTTCGACTCATTAAAGGTAACATTAATTGATTCTTTTATCGTCGGGGTTCTTTTATTAAAAACTCTAAAAGTTTTGCTATAATTAGAATATCTTAGGAAGAAGCATTCAACATCTTTTGTGTCAAACTTCCCATGATTATCCTTTTCATTGTTAAGGATGAAGCATTTGTATCCAAAGACATGCAAGTGATACATCTTTGGCTTCCTTCCTTTATAAACCTCATAGGGGGCCAACTTTAAAATTGGTATTTGTGAAACCTTATTTTGCTAGTGATATGCCTTTAATGAGGACAACAACTTTTTATGATGACAACTAATGGTTAATAATGTCAATTAGTCAAGCATAAGAAATTAAGCAGTTAAAGACGCAAGCCAAAATATTAGAGTTTGATGGACTTGACTATTCGATGATGGAAACCAAATGAAATATAAATTACGCCTCATCTCAAGTGAACTCAAGCAAGTGTCTATAAGAAAGAAAGCATCTGACAAGTCTTGAAGAACAAGGAAACCCGACCTCGATTAGTCTGAACGAATACTTTGTAAAGTATAAGGGCACTCTTGTAAAAGTGCATGGATAAATCACACACACATGAAAATAGTTTTTAAACTACTTTTTCACAAGAAAACATTTTAAAAAAATGTCCTGAAGTCGTGGCAGATGAGTTGGAAGCTGTCTGAAAAGCTCTAGGCAAATGTTTGTTTATCAATCAATTGGCACATTGAACCAATTGATTGGTTCAGTTCAAAAATGTGTCTCAAGCGATTAGGACAACATCTTAATGAGGTGTAATGGCTAAATATATTTTCTTTCTATTTTTAACTTGGTAATCAATTAAAGTGAAGGAAACCAACCGATTTATATATGGTGTCAATCGATTGGCAAGTCATAAAATTCCTTTAAAACAATTTCCTTTTTTAGTCAAATTCTAGCCTATAAATAAAGGCCCATTCCCTAATCTCAAATCATCCAGAATCATGATTCATTTCACTCTCTCTTTCTCTCTCTTAACTTTTCTTTTGTTTACTTTCTCTCACTAATAATTTAGCCGAATTTCTTTTCGAGAAAGTCTTTTTGCAAGTGAGGAAGCTCTAATTTTGGAAGGATAGATTTGTAAGTTCACCAATGAACTTTTGTTTATACCTTGGTTGAACATTTTATCCAATTAGGGATTGTTTGTTTGGATTCGAAGCTAAACCTGTAAAAAGATTTAGTTTAGGGATTGTGTGATCAAGCCCTTGTTTAGGTTTGAAAGTTCAGCCTGTGAAAAAAGCTTTCGTAGGTTCTTGGTTAGTCCATGATAAAACCAAGTTTAAGTTACAGTTTAGCTCGGTACGAAAAAAGCTTGTTTAGGTTAAATCTTAGCCCATGATAAAAGCTTATTTAAGTTCGAGATCATCCTGGTGGTAAAATCTCACAAGTTATTGGTTAGCTCGGTATAAAACCAAGGTTTAGGTTCGTGAGTTCAGCCCGATATTAAAATCTCCCAGGGTTTGTTTAGAAGCTTGAAAACTAGCCACTCAAATATTCTTGTGTAAAGGAGACTAACCACTTTGATCCTTCATTTGGAAGGAAGATTGTTGTTTCACTTCATAGTTTGCTGTTTGGTTGGAAGTTAGCCTTAAAATTTGTTTTTTTTGTATAAGGGGGTTCATGAGTAAAACCTACTAAAGGATTTCAAGCTTATATACTCCCAAGATTAATTCTTGGGGAGAGGAGCATGTATTTTTCTTTGTTTGATTAAACCTCTATAATTTTTGGTGTCTTCTCTTTTCCCTTAAATATTAATTTTTCGCACTTTACATTCTGCAACTTTATTTTTTCCGCTGCTTAATCTTAAAACAATTTTCAAACTCTGATTTTAATTCCAAAAAAATTTCAAAACCAAGTTTTTTTAAACACGCAATTCACCTCCTTGTGTGTGAAGTCACGTGTCAAACAGTCTTATTAAGCCATTTGTGCTTATTGTGTCATCCCAAAAGTATTTAGGAAGGTTAGCCTCATTGAGCATCATCCTCACTAGCTCTTTTAGAGATCTATTTTTCCTCTCCACCACCCACATTTTTTGGGGGAGTTCGCGGAGTGGAAAAGGTATGTTGATTCCATTCATATTACAAAACTTTTTGAAGTCCTCATTCTACATTCTCCACCATGATCACTTTCAGATTGATGCAATGCTTAATCCTTTTTGCTCTGGATAACCCTGGAAATTTTTTGAAATGCAACAAACACATCTCTTTTATGAGATAAGAATAATGTACGAATATAACGAGATTAGTCATCCACAACTACAAGGGTATATAGATTTTTGCTAAAAAAATTGGTTTTGGATGGGCCAAAAAGATCCATGTGAAAAATTTGAAAGGGATAGTTTGTATAAACTACATTTGTAGCCTTAAAATAGGCCTTACTTATTTACCTTTTTGGCATACACCACATAATCGACTTTTCTCAAAATGTAAGTTTGACAAGCCAATCAATAAGTCCTTGTAGACCAACTTATTTAAATGGTCCATGTGGATATGGGTTAATCTCGTATGCCATAACCATGATTCATCCTTGTTACTCAGAATATAAACATCATTTGAAGGAATGTTGTTTAGATTCACGACATATATGTTTCCACTTCTAGAGCTGGTAAAGATGGTTTGACAAGACTTTGGTTTGACAACCTTGCATCTAGATAAATCAAAGATTACACTATTACCTTTCTCGTATAATTGACTAATGCTTAGTAAATTATGCTTTAAGCCATAAATTAAAAGAACCTCTCAAATTGTTGGATTGGGGAACTTACCGAAGCTACCAATACCAATGATGTTTCCCTTGTTATTGTAACCATAGGAGACAAAACCTTCTTTTATGTGAGTGAATGAATATAACATAGATTTATCTTCAGTCATGTGCTTTGAATAATCACCATCAAGGTAACATTTAGTGTTTGATATTGTAAATCACTCATACATCAAAATCCATTCCTTTTATGAAGATTCTCATCTTCTATTTCCACAAAGCATACCCTTTTCTTTTAAAGGATTAGGGTTTGGAAAGTGAATCGCTTGAAGTCATTTTCTTCCTCTTGGGATGGTTAGTCTTGAACATGAGTTAGACTATGATTCCACTTGTTGAATAAATGACTCAAATCACAAAGGGGTGAAATGTGATATCTAGAAATCGTGATTAATTTTAAAAAATATTTTTTGGAAAAACAATTTATGTTAGTTCAACAATTTCAATAAAGATCAAGTAGCGAAGAAATTGGAAAGAAAACATTTGAGATAAGAGAAAATAAATAACAAGTAATAAAGAGATAAGTTAGAGATTTTGCACTAGGATTTATACATGTTCGACCTAACTAGTTGACATACTCTTGTTACCAAGAATTTATTCTTGAGAGTTCTACTAATAAAATGTTTAAGATTTTAAGGATATGTCCAAAAACCTTATTACAACATATGAGATATTTAACAAAGCAATATCACCCAAACCAAATAGAGCTTTTGAAAGCTGAGCTCATAAATAAAATAGATATTTTGGCCGACTAATTTCAAGAAACAAACAAAGATTTTGTAAAGATAATCTCAAGAACTAAATAAATAGTTTACAATGATAATCTCAAGAGCCAACTATAGCTTTTACCAGAATAATCTCCTGAAAAAAATAGAGATTTATCAAGATAATCTCATGAACCAAAATGATAAATCAAACAAGAGAGTCACACTATCTATGAAGAACGCTTAAGAACGAACAACACTATAACCAAAACTCTCACAAGTATTTTTTTTTCACTCGCAAGGCACTAACGCAACTTTAGTGAAGAAATGGAAAAGAAGTAAAAAGTGAGAAGTAAGAGATTCAAAACGAATTCTTGTGTTTTTTTGGAATGAGGAAAATCCCTTTTATTTATAGGAGAAAATACAAAAAAGAAAACGATCCAAATGATTTTTAATATATCTAATCGATCATGACCCCTGAAGTTAATATATTAGTTATGCCAAATATGTAAGGTTTTCAAATCCTCTGTCACTAATCTATTAGAAGCTTATTTAAATGATTATGAGGTGTTACAAAAGAGCTAATCGATTAACCTTAAGGTTTTATTCGATCATCTAGTGCACAAATCACTCATAAAGGTTTAACCAAGCGAGTAACCAATTAGGTACGCGCATAAAACATTTTTTAGTGATTTTATAAGAGAGAGAGAGGATTCAAAAATATTGTGTGATATATATATATATATATATATATATATATATATATATATATATATATATATATATATATATATTATATATATAATATATTATATATATATATATTATAATATATATTATATTATATATATTATATAATATATAATATATATATATATATATATATATATATATATTCACACTTCTTCTCCTTCACAACCTTGAAGCTTCAAGATCCATTACTTGATTCATCATTCATTCAACACTTCATTTGAGACTCGAATTATTCTAACTGATGAGGCTTAATATAACTTTTCCGATAGACACCATCATTCAGAGGTTGCTTGACTAGAGATCCTCAGGGACTCCACTAAACACCTCTTGATATTAGGTGTTGTCATCATCAAAACCACCAGATCATCTGCCACAAAGATCATCTTGAGATAATTGTACCTGCTAGCACATATTTCATACTTTATAGCTATATTGTGACACATGTCATTTGGAAAGTGAACCTACTTTAAACCTTATAAACCTTCTAAAAAAGGAATAATAAACGTCTAATCAAGGTACAAACAATTGTTTCATAAAAATGCCTATTTCATCTAATAGAAACTCACTTGGACATTGGAGTGTTTGCAAGTACTACTCCCAACAAGGCGAAGGACCACACTCATAACATTTCATCCTCCAAGGAACCACTTGAATCAGACCAAATTCACAATAACATAAACGACTCCTTTCCAGAAGGATTGTTGGCATTGTTAGTGGGAACAATCATCAACGTCAAACACTTGCTCAAATGTTATAATGGAAAAGTGAGGAAAAAGAGCAATGCCAAACTCCAACCTTCCATGATTTATCGTTAGCGAGGTCGTAAGGAGAAGCCACAATATCGAAGAAGGATTCACAATATCCCCCTCACACCAGAAGGAACCAATCTAACTTCCACCATTAAATGAAAGCAACCATGGCCCTCCACTGAATGATGAAATTCAGTTACAATATGAAGAAAACTTAGCACCATACCCATAAGAGGGTGGTGGTGCATCACAAAACCTAACATCTTGTCTAGAGATCTACTTATGGAGGTCAACAAACAATATATAATGGTAGAGTATACAAATTAGAAACTTTTAGGGGTTGGAACATCATATCCTAACGATTTATTGCCACTCATACTCCACAATGACGTAGTAACAAACAACAATGAAGACCATGAAGAATTTTCTCGGTTTCAACAACCCTAAGGTCACCATAGGTGCATAACATTTTCCCTAGTCCCACAAAGGTATTTCCCATCATAATATGAACATGATGGAAACCATATGAGACTTCATTGTCACAATCACTAATGCATCTTGTGTTCCTCTTCTTGTAATGTTCCTAAAAGGTACAAAGACATCTCCTTCTAGAATGCTTTTAGTAGAAGAATCAAATAGTATCCCATGTCAAATACATAGAACTTGTCGCATCCACCTAAACTTTAAATAAGCAAGAAGCCCAAAAAATATGAGTTTTTGTCATTACCCTATAGGTAGAGGCCATGGCTTGGTTTAGGGGGTTGAGAAACTAATCAATTAGTTATTAGGGAGATCTTCATGTGTGGTTCCACACTCATTTCATGGCATCTCAAAGACAACTCGAGTTAGTGGAAAGCTTTCGACAATCAGGCAGGAGAAAGAAGATTATTATAATCATACATTGAAAGGTTCAATCGAGTAATAATCCTGGTCAAAGTGCTGACGATGGGATGAACAAATATTTTTTGGGCCTCGGACTCCAATCTGGTTCTAAATTTGCAAAAAGCATTGTGATGATGATGGTGCAAAATAGTCGTGTTTTGTAGTTTCCTTTATCTTATTCTTGTTTTGCTTCTTCCTTATGTTTCTTTGTCTCTTTTGCATATTCTTTGTAACCTCTTTTCACTTATATGAGTAATCTTTCTTTTAGTTATTTTTTCTCACTTTTCTTATTATTATGTTCTATGTGTATCTTCTACTTGACTTTTTGCCTATTAGCTTCCCAATTTTTTATAAAACGAAAGACGGAGAAGTATACTCTCAAGGGAGTATACTCGTTACATTTGTCGGGGAGTTAAAACCCCATCTTCTCTGCTTTTCAACTTCTCTTTCAAACCATCTCTCTGAGAGATGCTTTGTCAACATCACAAAGGGGGAGAATATGATTCTATGTGTTTAAAATATTTTGATAATACTAAAGGAGAACAAAGTAAATATCAAAAATATCATAAATGAATAAAGAAAAAATAATAACTTAAATAAAAAAAGCAAGAAGTTTATGATAATTGACTTAAAATATCAAATGCATGTGAAGAACATCAAGAAAAGGAATCATGTGCTAAAAATGCTCCATATGATCTAGAGTTCAAGTTTTATATCTTTTATAGGATCATACATGTAAATTAAGTGTGTTACATGTCAAATACTGAAAACATATCGGACACTCATTATATTTTTCAAAACCTTCGTCACTTTTTAACTTCTTTTGAAAAAACCTTTTGAAATAGCCAAACTCCTTTTAAAGATAAGCCTAATCAATTAGGAAGTATTTGTAATTGATTATGAAGTGAAATGTGGCGTATAATCAATTATAATAGTTGTGTAATCGATTATAAGGAAAAACTCGTTATGTAATCGATTGTGAACACTTAATAATCGATTATGAACTAGATCCTGCAAATTTTTCCTTATTTGCAAATGCATAATCAATTATAATCGTAGCATAATAGATTATAGACCGGATAATGCTTTTCCAAAGTTTTCAAATCTCTAAAAAAAAAAGTGGTCTTAGTTTTTATTTAAAAAAATACAAGAATAATGAATATTCTCTTCACTTTTAATCTCACATTGCTATTAATATTTTCATACTCACTTAATATATATTTTTAGATTTGGAAAAAGTAACTACTTAGTAGAAAATTTTGTATAACCATTACTAAATTTGTATAATCAAGAAATAGTTGTTGTCTTGAACTCTGATAAAATCTATAAATTGCAAGTTACTAAATCTAAGATAAAGTTTAGTATAAGAAGATTAATTTGATTTTTTTATGAAACGAGCTAAGTCAAACCAACCTTAAATATCCTAAGTACGTAGTTGCTACTTTCTCAGAAAGTACTACAGAGTACACGTACGGCTGAGCTTTGTTCAATGCATTGAATTGAAAATTAAAAGTGGGAGCAAGTGACTTGTATATGTTGATGTACTTCCTATTCACTCTTTCTACTGGCTGTGTAGGAAATCAACGAATTGAATTTTCAATATTTTACCTAAAAAACAATATAAACGTGATTTAAAAAATTCAATCAAGTGATTTTTTTCTCTTCTAGATTTCATGTTTTATCTTTATGTTTAATTATAAACTTTGTTTATTTTTTAATATTTTTAGTATTTTAAAAATAATTTTATAAAATATTCAATTGAGAAATACAGATTTATGTTCTATTATATTATCAATTATATAGATATTTATTTAAAATTGTTGTATCTCGGAAAAAAGAATACGATGTGTGTGAGCTCACAGAATTTGATTAACAGAGTCGTCACAGAACTGTATTTATTCTCAAAACAGGAAAAAAAATATCGATAAAACCCCAAAAGAACGACTATGATATGATTGTCGGAACCAAATCAGATTCAGGAATCGATTATGCAAGGGGAATGTATTATCACCTCTCGCGTCCGTTGTACTCAACGAGAATTGTTTAGTTAGTTATGTGCATTAGTGTTTGCTTGAAAATGTTTGACTTCTCGAGTTATTACAAAGGGAAAAGGAAATATTTTGTTTAATTCATATTAAATTTATTTTTAATCCAAAAAATATGAGACTTTCACCAAAAATCTTTAAATATTTTCCTCTTCCATATTTTGAATTAAAATCATTTTTTGGATTAATTTTGATATTTTTTGTGAATTAAATGATTTTTGACTTGTTTTTAAATACTTTTGACTTTCCAAAAATTCTAATTTTTTTGTCTAAGGTCCTTTGACCTAGGATAAATCCCTTGACCAATTATTTGGTGATTTGATGGGATTTGAGGTTTGTTTTTTTAAATGCATTTTATTCCATTTTTTAATTGATTAATTGTTTAAAAATATTATTGAGCCATTTGATTGACTTTGTGATGTTTGACTTTCAGTTTGGCCTTGATCATGGTTGATTTGAACTTCCATTTGATCAATACTATTGGATTTAGGGGGTTGATGAAATGAACATTTCATCCCTCAAGATGAATGAATAGTATTGATCAAATGAAATTCCTCCTATGATCAATTTGGGTTTCCATTCCCCTTCCCTCTTCATCTTCATCCCTCTTCTTCCCCAATCCATCATTGACCAATAATTTCTCTACCACTAGCTATGGACACAAATAAGGTTCTAGGGCATTAGGAAGAAGCTTGAACATGTCATTGGAAAACACTAAATCAAGATAAATTATTGAAGGATGACAGTCTAATAACAAAAGGAGCTATACAGTGACACATGTAATTTGGAAAGTGAACATACTTTAAACATAAGAAACCTTCTATAAAAGGAATAATAAACGTCTAATCAAGGTACAAACAATTGTTTCATAAGAATGCCTATTTCATCTGATAGAAACTGACTTGGACATTGAAGTGTTTGCAAGCACTACTCCTAACAAGGCGAGGGACCAGGCTCATAACATTTAACTTGAGTCAGACCAAATTCACAATAACATAAACGACTACTTTCTAGAAGGATCATTGGCATTATTAGTGGGAACAATCATCAACGTCAAACACTTGCTCAAATGTGATAATGGAAAAGTGAGGAAAAAGAGAAATGTCAAACTTCAACCTTCCATAATTTGTCATTATCGAGGTCGTAAGGAGAAGCCACAATATCGAAGAAGGATTCACAATATCCCCCTCACACCAAAAGGAACCAGATTAAACACATTGAGTCAAGAATATGAAATGTTCAAAATGTTGCCCGGAGAATCCGTTGTTGCATTGCAGAAGAGATTCGTCCATTTGACGAATCGTTTGATTGCACTCGGGAAGACCTTTATAAATGATGATATCAACCTTAAAGTGCTTAAATCATTGACAAGAGAATGACAACCGAAAGTAACAGACATATCCGAGAAAAAAAAGTCTCTCGACCATGACATCCGCATCATTGTTCGAAAAGCTTCAAAAACACGAATTGGAACTTAGAAGACTTGAACAACATGAAAATTAAGAGAAAAAGTCCAAAGGTATCGCTCTAAAAGTCGATTCAAAAGAAGAACAAACAAATGATAGTCCTGAAGAAGATGGGAATTTTATGCTTCATGTTAAAAGACTCAGTGAGTTCTTTGGTAAAAATGATAAATCGTTTAACTATGCAAATAGAAAGAAATCTTTTAGGAAAAGGAGGCTTCTACATCTACACAAGATGTCGCATGCTATGAATATGGAAAGCAAGGTCATATAAAGTCGGATTGTTCAAAACTATCCAAGAAAGGTGGCTTTAAAGGCAAGAAGTAATTAGAGAATAAAATTGTGTATGTTGCATGGGAAGATAATGAGATAAGTTCTTCATCCGAATCGGAAAGAGACGAATGTGTAAATCTAGCATTAATGGCTTCACACCACTCCGATGATGAAGAAGATGAGGTTAGTAATAATTTTTCTATTTATGATAGTGATACACAAGGTGCTATAAATGAACTTCTTAAAGAAATCAAAATTATGTATAAAACAATATCATCTCAAACGAAACTAATTTCATCTCTAGAAGAAAAAGTCGTGACAATGGAAAAATATGTCGATGCTGAAAAACAAAAGATGATTAGTGAAAAATAGAATTTTGTATGTAAAAATTATGAGTCACTTTCATTTCAAATTGTCCAACTAAAAATAGTTTTAGAAAGATATGAAAAAGGGCAAGTTGGATTGGAGGATGTTCTTAGCCATCAAAGATATTCAAATGACAAAAGCGGTATTGGTCATTCAAAATTTTCTAAACCAAGTTCTAACCAAACCATTTTTGTTAAGGCTAGTGAACAATCTACCAAAGAGAAAGTGACGAAAGAAAAAGTTATTCATCACTATCCTAAAAGGAAAATATTTGCTAAAAATAAATCTTATGTTCCTAGATATAGAAGCAATTTTAAACCTACTTGTTTTTATTGTGGAATAATTGGCCATACACCTAATGCTTGCTATGTTAGAAACTTTAGAATAGCAAGTGGGCATTACGTGTGGGTAAAGAAAGGCACTAATTATGAAGGACCCAAAGCAATTTGGGTACCTAACAAAAATTAATTTGTTTTGTAGGCATGCTTGAAAACCACATCAAATCTTTGGTATCGTGATAGTGGTTGTTCCAAGCATATGACGGGAGATATTAACAAATTTTCAAATCTAGCATTAAAGACCAAGAGTTATGTCATTTATGGTGATAACAACAAAGGAAGAATTCTTGGTATAGGCAAAGTTGGAGCACCACCTTTCACATCCATTAAATATGTTCTTTGTGTTGAAGGACTAAAGCACAATCTTCTAAGTATTAGCCAACTTTGTGACAAAGGCTTCAAAATCAAGTTCACCAAGGATGGGTGTTTGATTGAAGGTGAAGTCACACATGAGGTAAAAATCAAAGGTACGAGATTTAAAAATATATTTATTATTTCCCTTGATGATTTTTTTTTGAATTAAATGATATTTGACTTGTTTTTAAATATTTTAAATACTTCTGACTTTTCGAAAATTCTAATTTT
Source organism: Lathyrus oleraceus (assembly GCF_024323335.1). Lineage (NCBI taxonomy): Eukaryota > Viridiplantae > Streptophyta > Magnoliopsida > Fabales > Fabaceae > Lathyrus > Lathyrus oleraceus. The sequence continues at coordinate 520,369,893 of NC_066585.1, read as the reverse complement.
TTTGTTTAAGGTCCTTTGACCTAGGATAAATCTCTTGGCCATTTATTTAGTGATTTGATGGGATTTGAGATTTATTTTTTTTAAATGCATTTTATTCCATTTTTTAATTTGATTTTTAATTGATTAATTGTTTAAAAATATTATTGACCCATTTGATTGACTTTGCGATGTTTGACTTTCTGTTTGGCCTTGATCATGGTTGATTTGAACTTCCATTTGATCAATACTATTGGATTTAGGGGGTTGATAAAATGAACATTTCATCCCTCAAGATGAATGTATAGTATTGATCAGATGAAATTCCTCCTATGATCAATTTGAGTTTCCATTCCTCTTCCCTCTTTATCTTCATCCCTCTTCTTCCCCAATCCATCATTGACCAATAACTTCTCTATAAGTTAAATGCTAGTTGATTCATCAATGACCTCGTGTCAGATGAATCAACATGAGCCTTTTTGGGAATCCCCTTTTTCTTTGCTTTAACAATAGTTTGTTTTCTTTTGGGTTGTGAAATAGGTTTGGGATAGCCATATAGTTTGTAACAGTAGGGTTTAATGTGACCAAACCTTCCATAATAATGACATCTTCGTTGTTGGGTCTTGCTTCCTGGGTAATCATACTGATGTCTTTGCTGATGTTGGAACATTTTATTTGACATATTTTGTTCCTATTTTATTTTAGGATGAACAAAATTCATTGCAGAACATTTTCCTTTGTTCATCACAACTTGATATTCATAACCAAGACCTTTAACATTTTCACCATTCTTACCAGTTTGAAGAATCTCATCAGAACTACTATTAAGCATTCTTACAGACTTAGTCATATTGTCAAGTTTTGAATTGAGCAATACAATTTCATCCTTCAGATCAGAGATGATAGACCGATGCTCCACTTTTTCAGCCTGTAGTTGAGCAATGTCTTTCTTTTGATCTTTTCCCAGTTGACACACTTCTTCACTTCTGAGGCACAACTCCTTGTATGAAGTAACAAGTTCCTCAAAAGTGAGTTCTTCATAATCTGATTCTTCATCAGAATCATAAATACCAATCAATGCACTAACCTGTTTGGTAGATTCCACTTCAGGTTCACTTTCAGAATCATTTTCTGACCATGACAAATACAAACCCTTCTTCTTCTTCTTCTTGATATAAGTGGGACTCTTAGCTCTTATGTGTCCAACCCCTTCACATCCATGAAATTGGATTCCTTTTCCTTGGTTATTCTTTCCTTCAGTTTTAGGTGTTCTCCCCAAATCCTGATTTTTGTTGATGTCGAATGACTTGTTCTTGACATTTGATCTTGACTTCCAATCCTTCTTCTTCATCACTTTGTTAAATTTTCTTCCAATTAACACAATATCATTAGATATCCCTTCATCTGTGTCCAGGACTCATTCATCCTCCAAGTCTTCAACCTTAAAAACAAAGGGTATGTTTTTCTTCTTTACAGATTTTTCATTGATCCCTAATTCAAAGGTCTGAAGAGATCCCATAAGTTCATCAACTTTCATGTTTTTTATATCTTGGGATTCTTCAATGGTAGTTGCCTTCATGTCAAATCTCTTTGGAAGAGATATGATAATTTTTCTGACCAACTTAGCTTCTAACATCTTCTCCTCCAGGGCACTTGAGGAATTATATATCTCAATAATATTCATGTGAAAGTCATGAATGCTCTCATCCTCCTTCATTCTTAAGTTCTCAAAATTGGTGGTAAGAATTTGAAGTCTTGGCATCTTCACCTTAGAGGTTCATTCATGAGAAGTCATCAAGATCTCCTAAGCATCTTTAGCAATAATACAATTATTTATCAGTCTTAAGATGTTCTTTCCCACTCCATTGAATAGGGAATTCAATGCTTTGGAGTTTCCCTGAGCTAATTTATCATCTTCATCATCCCAAACTTCCTCATCCTTCAGCACATCAATAATCTTACCATCTTTATCTCTAGCCATTGGTGGATCTCATCCTTTGACCACAGATTTCCAAGCCTTACTGTCCATAGATTTAATAAAGGCCGTCATACGAGCTTTCCAGTAGTCATAGTTGGTTCCATCAAGAATGGGTGGTATATTCACAAATCCTCATTCCTTATCCATTGTACCATAAAGTATCTTCTTTGAATCTCACCCAAACACAAAGCAGGATGCCTGCTTTGATACAAATTGAAGTTATGGTATGCAGATATCAGATGTCCTAAGAGATGTCGAGACACTAATATATGATCAAAACATAATGACAATATAACATATAGTTAAAAATACTAAAAATAACATAACACACAGAGTTGTTAACCTAGTTTGGTGTACAACAACACCTACATTTGGGGGCTACTAAGCCAGTGAGGAAATCCACTAAATAGTATCAGTTTGTAGACCTTCAGCAAACTATCTCTAGTTTATAATCTACTCCCTAATCACTACCCGTGCTTAACTTCTACCTAAGACTCACCTAGGTATGAGACCCCTCTCACTTCCCTTTCAATCACAACAGTGATGAAACAATACTATTTTGAAAGTTTCAGAAGTTACATTACAAAGACATACAATCACCCAATGCTTAAAAGCTTAAGAGTGATTTGGCAGAACTTACAACTCAATAGAGACAGTCCTACTCTTATACCAAGATGATATTAGAGAGTCTCACAATTAACATGAACACACAAACCCTAAAAACCCAGTGAAACAATATTTGATTCGCCCTCCAATTAGGTTTGTGGCATTCTATTTATAAACATAGTCTGGACTGGATTTGGGCTTCAAAAACACAGCAAGGCAGCTGCTAAAAGTCTGCAAAATATTCTGCATAAAAATAGGTCTTCAATAAAGGGTTTCCTAAAATGTCTCAACATTTAGAAAAACAGAATAACTTTAAACTCAAACAAAATCTTTGATTCCTCAATCTTGGACGCCACATAGGATTACTTAATATTCTCATAATATTCAGTAATCTATTAATCAAACAAACCGTTACCAAGATGTAAACCTGTAACAGACAAGATGCCAGATCCTCATGTTAGGACATCTTGTTTAACATGTTGCTGCTAAGTTAGTTTTACCAAAATTACTGCCAATCATAAATACAGAGAATTAACATATGTTGGTTGATGATGATATTGTTGATGCTATTGTTAATGATGTTTTTGTTGATGATGTTATTGTTGATGATGATATTGTTGATAATCCTATTTTTGATGATGCTATTGTTGATGTTTGTGTCTTGATACCACTATTGTTGTTGATGATGTTTGTTGATGATATTTGTTGATGATGTTTGTTGATGATGTTATTGTTGATGATGTTTGTTGGTGATGCTATTGTTGTTGATGTTATTGTTGATGATGCTATTATAGATGGCCTCTTATTCATCTAGTAATGATGAAGCTACATATACAATGAACACAGTTCAAATAATTCTCAATTTGTAGTAGGACAAAAAAAAAACACCAAAGAGGTGCCACTATGATGGCTAAATTAACAAAAGTTCACAACTCAGGTGTCAAATTTTGGGTCGAGTTTAGTGAGGTTTATACTATTCTTGATGGTCCTCATTCATCGTTATTTTAGATTTATATTGCATTCCTTAGATGCAGCAAAGTCAGCATATTGTTAGATGATTAGAAAGATGTAGAAAATGAGGTAAAAAATAACATATGGACATACATTAAGGTATATTAATTTTATTTTTCATCGATTCGATAATACTTTATAGAAACACTAATACATACTTATATAAACACTAATACATACTTATTGAGGTGAAAAATGTGTAGTTGACGTTTCAGTTCAGTGGTGAATCGAATTTGAAAAAAAAGTGGATCACTTATGCGAGTACGATTTGGAGAAGTTTTAAGTCAAGGCTCACTGGTGACTACATTACGAAGCCTAAGCCTAATATTGAGCGCCCGTGGGTGAAATATCCTTTTCTTGGCAAGAAGGTTTGGAAAAAGTTGTGAAGTCTCATAGTTCCGAGGAGTTCATGGTTAGTACGAGTTGTATTTTATGATATTCTTATGGATACAACCATGGACATTAATATTTTTCCTACATTTAAAACAGGTTAAAAGTAAAGTAGGAAGGCTAAACAAGTCAAAGAACAAATACCCCCATAGATTGTCTCGTGGGGGATACAAGAAACCTGAGAAAACCATGATTGTTGGAAAAAGACAACAACTAGGAGATGGAGACTCCATGAGTCGTAATCGGGAACCATCTCCACCATCATGACATGAAAATTAGAAGAGGACTCGACAAAAACCAAATAGATAGTACATTTCAAATGCCTCAAGAGAGGTCGCTGAGAAAATTGTAAGTAGGATTTGTTGTGCATATGTTATATGTTATTTAAATTCCTTTACTAATAAACAATGTATGTCTTATCATGTTGTGTAGGATTCGTTGGTTAACTCAACCCGTGAAGGTTCCTTTGTTCCAGAACCACAGTATGATATTTTAGTAGAAACAATCAAAACAAAGGAGCATGGTAGGCGTGTCTGTGGGGTTTGAGATGGCATCGTTCTAAGAGTATTTTTTGGTACACTTAGAAAAAGCACCGGACATGTGCCAAAAGAAACGTTGGAAGAGCTTCAGAGGAAGATTGATACTCAAAAGCAAGAATTTGATGAGAAGTTAGAAGCAGAGCGGGAAACTCACAGGAAAGAATTGGAAGAAATAAAAGAGTTATATGCGGTATGTGAGAGTGAGAATATTGTGATATTTGAAATGTATGATGCATATTATGTTAATTTTGTTTTGCGTTCCTGTGTTTTTTATGATGTAGAGAATAAGTGGAACCGTCCCACAATTTACAAATGAATATAATTATGATGATGATCAATTTCCTCCTGGAAATGTTTTATATGGTGCAAGCACAAAAGAAAGTTATTCAGCCTCCCCCACGTGTGGGTTATTTGCTCCCTCTGAAGAATCATACACCAATATGTTATATTATGTTATGCGCAACGAAGACACAATATTTACTCTTATGCTAGAACATGATCCAGAGATATAGGGGTTAAAGGAATTCTTTATGATTCCTAAAGATATAAAGGATATGATCATGGGAGAACAGTAGTTGGACATATGGTTACTATAAGTTTGGTGCACGTAAGTATATCTCATTATGGTACATTCATTGTTTTGTATAGAACTAATTCCTCACGTGTTTTTTGTAATTTGTTTAACCATTTAGGTGCATTCAATGTGTTTATATAGAATTAAATAAATTGATTACTTATGGATTTAGGTACATTCACCGGTTTTGTTTAACCATTTAGGTACATTCACCGTGATGTAGAGAATGTTACTTAGCACCATTCCTCAATAAGTGAGTAATTTTAAAATTGTGGTTTCTCTATTATAGCTAGTTTTCGTGTTTTGCCAAATACTAATAAATATGCTTGTATTGTTCATTCAGAGATCCTTATCAATTAATCATCATATCTCTTCGGACGAATATGGTAACTACACTATGTTCGTTACACCTTGAACTTGATCCTATGAAGAAACAAATGTAACTTTATGTTTAAAAGACTTTTAGTAATATTTTCTTTAACTTTATAATTATCTTAGCCTGGAATATTTTTAAATAATTTTCAATATACATGGTTGTGGAGAGACACTATAGGTTGAACAACTCTAGAAAAAAGCTCGCATTTTGTGAGCCCAAGGTAGATGGATTAATTATGACATTCACTTATATATATTCATGAAATGTATGGTTATATATTCATGCAATGTGTGTGTGTGTGTGTGTGTGTGTGTGTGTGCGCGCGCGCGTGCGTGTGTGTGTGTGCGTGTGCGTGTGTGTGTGTGTATGTGTGTGTGTGTGTGTGTGTGTGATATACAGGTAAAACAAATACATAATTGTAATATATGCAAAAAGAAAATAAAGTATTTAGTCACGGTTTTTTATACCACTTATGTCATAGACAGAGCGTAAAATATTGTAACCAATAGAATCACTGAACTTCGAACTCATGACCTTTCACTTTATATCACAACGGTTGTATACTTGGACAATTGTGATATATATATATATATAGTGTGCTGCCTAGTTTATCACAACGGTCCTACGCCCGTGGTGGAAAATATCATACATACAATGACAATGTACTTAACAACGGTTGGTTGAACGTGGTTGTATCCTTTTTCCAACCGTTATGATAGGTGTTTTTTGTAGTAGTGAACACCTGTGACCTTTGTGCATTATTTTATAGATTAGATGGCGAAATGTTTTGCTGAGGAGAAAAGAAGAAGATGGAAGAAAATTCAGGCTGCTCATGGGGAGACTGATAGCCCCCAAAGTCACCCAGAGGGCTTCATCATCAAGGGAAGAAAAAGGAAATATGAGGAACCAAATCTCAATTACCCTAGTCGGAAGGCCTAAAGGCTGAAAGATGGCTCTTTTCCCACTATTGGTACCATCCCTCCCGTTTTAGCAAAGACGAGCATTTAGACACTTCCTGAAAGTGAGAACCCCCCCCCCCCCCTTCTTCTTCTTCTTTCTACTTTGTTGAGTGACACTTGTTTTGACACTCTTTGATTCATGAGTTCTCACATCCCTTTCTCCAAGGAGTTTACTTGTGACTTCCAGGTCCTCGAATATAAGTCTACTCTTGCCATCATAAACATGAAGGATAACCTTCTACTGAGGAAGTTAATGTTGGAGGATGTCGACCGTAGGAGGTGAGATCGTACTTAGAAGGAGATGGAGGCAAAGCTCTAGAAATATATGGATGCTTATAATGAAAACTAGAGGTTGCTAAAGGCCTTGGAGAAATACTAGGAGACATGGGATGAGAAGCTAGCAGACGTGAAAGCCAAGGTTGTAGAGATCGCTACTAAGGAGAAATCACTATAGGAGTCTTTGGATGCCACCCTCATTTCCAAAAAGGAATTGAAGGGGGTGTCAGAGCTTATTGATGAGCTGGTGTCAATAGGTGGCGTCTACTTTCAGCAGGCGAAAGATCGGGTTTCCTTCTTTTATCCAAAGCTTGATCTGGGAAAATTGGACTTCCTTCAAGTTGTCTGTGATGACCAGCTAGTGGATGAAGATATGGTGGCCCCTTAGAGCCTAAAAACTCTTCTCCTTCCAAGGATACCCATGACGAGGGCATAGCGACGAAATAAGTAAAATCTAAAGCCTTAGCTGAAGGATACCTTCAGGGATGAGGTAATTAAGGAGGAAAGCTGATGGTTGGAGTTTTCTTTGTAATGTTTTGGGGGCCCTGGTGACCTTTCGTTATATTTCTTTGCCCCTTTTGGAGCTTTTTATAATTGTCAAGACAAAAACGCCCCCCTGGGGTGTCTTTTATTTTAATTGGCATTCATGTTATTTTCTTTCATTGCCCTTTATGTAAGATTATTTTGCTGGCTCTTGATTGGGGGTATTCGTTAATATCACACTCCTACGAGGCATAACTTATGCCTATTGTTTCCCTTGCAAGGGGAATAGTAAGGATCACTTGTGAGAGTTCAATGATTTGATTGCTTCTAAGGATTGCAAGGGTTTCTCTTGGGGACCCATCATTTTTATCGCCTCCAAGGGCGGCAAGTAAGGGTGGCAAAACGGGTCATGGCCCGCTGACCCGGCCCACACACCCGCCAAAAAAAACGAGTTGGATTGGGATTTTGGGGCTGCCGCCCCGCCAAAGCAAAAAAACCCGCGAGTTGAAGACATAATGGGGCGGGTTGGCCCGCCAGCCCATTAAAAAAAACTATTTATAAAATAGTCAATTCTTGATGGTTTTATTTTATACATTTATTTGTGAATATAACAATATTTTTTAAGTAAAAGTTATTAAAAAGATGCTTTATAAAAATTTGTTCTAAAAAATAAGTGAAAAATATAATTGAAATGTAAAAAAAATCTATTAACCTATTATAAAAATGAAAAAAAAATAGGCGAACAAACCCGTCGTCCGCCAACCTGTCGTCTTAGTGGGGCGGACTATATTTTTAAGCCAAAATTTACTTGGCGGACTTGCCCGCCCCACCCCTTTTTTGGTGGGTTTAAGACGGAGCGGAGCGGGCGACCCATTTTTCCATCCCTACCGGCAAGAATCCTATTTTAGGATCTATCATTTTTGATCGCCTCATAGTGTGGCTAGGATATCACTTAGGGATTCAACATTTTGATCGCCTATGAGGACGAAAAGGATTCTACTTAGAGATCCAATATTTTGATCTCCATTGAGGGCGGCAAAATTCCTCCTAGAGATTCAGCGTTTTGATCGGCTCCGAGGGCGATAAAGATTCCACTTAAATATCCAACATTTTGATCTCCTCTACGGGCGACAAGAGTTCCACCTAAAGATTCAACGTTTTCATCGTCTCTAAAGGCGGCAAAGGTCTCACTTAGGAATTCAATTTTGAAAACATCTTCTCATATATTATAACACTAAATCAAGACTCGTTTAAATATCAAACTTAAAGTTTATGAAAATGAAATGTATAGAAAATTGATAAGTTTCACATCAGTTAAAATTTAAATGATTGAAGAAATGACATCTTCTATGATTACAATTGAGAGATTTTTTGAAAGATAGAGTTTATCAATATTAAATTAAACAACAAGATGGAAGATGATTCTTTAGTATTTACCATGAAAGCTAATATATATATATAAAAAAAAATAGGTGCAGTTATTAAATTTTTTATTGGTAATTTTATGTAAGAGCACAAATATTACTTAAAGATATTCTTAAGTAATATAGTTTAATTTTTTGATAATAAAATTATATTTATCACCATTTAATATTTTATATACCATATAATTTATATATTAATTTATAAACTATAATTTATTTTGCTGATATTATCATAGTCAAATTTTACCACATACATCAAATGGTTTTTTTACCGAAATAACCCAGTTTTTCGAAAAAATTCCCAAAATAACCCAGTTTTCAGCAAAATTCCCAATCTACCCCACTTTTAGGAGGTGTCTCCAATTGAATTGGCGATTCCTCTTAAAAATTGCAAGGAGGCGCCAATTGGATTGGCTAGGGCAGGTGCCCTAGCCAATCCAATTGGCGCCTATGTGTAATTTTTAAGAGGAGTCGCCAATTCAATTGGCGAAACCCTTAAAAAAGGCTCAAATGGCAAAACCTCCAACATGAAAGTTGTAGATCTTTTCAAGACAATGAATTTGGACATAAATTTTGCATCATTTGGATTTTTTATGAAAAAATTATGGGCAGTTGAAGTTGGACTTCTGAGTTTTTCAACTGTTATCTGACCTATAATGTCTTGCATTATCGCATGTGTTTCTTTTAGAAATATGAAATTTTGTCCAACATAACATTTGAAGTATACATCTCAAATTTTACAATGCACTTGGTCCCATATCAAAATAGTTAAAAATGAGTGAGTTAGATCCCTGCGAACTTGACCCAAAATTAGGGTTTCTGTCAAAACATGTGTATGTGAATTTTGCCAAAAGGGACCAACTTCAAGCCCTTCTGTTTGAATGATAAAAACCTCAAATGACAAAACCTTCAACATAAACGTTGTAGATATTTTCAAGATAAAGAATTTGGACTAAAATTTTGCATCATTTGCATTTGTTTTGAGAAAGGTATGGGCACCTGAACTTGGACTCTTTGACATTTCAACTGTTATCTGACGTATAATGTTTTGCATTATCCCATGTGTTTATTTTAGAATTATGAAATTTTGTTCAACATAACATTTGAAGTAGACATCTCAAATTTTGTAATTCACTTGGTCCCACCTCAAAATAATTAAAAATGAGTGAGTTAGGTCCTTGCGAACTTGACCCAAAATTAGGGTTTCTGTCAAAACATGTGTATGCGAATTTTGCCAAAAGGGACCAACTTTAGTCCAAATGATGCAAATGACGCAAAATTTTAGTCCAAATTCATTGTCTTGAAAAGATGTACAACTTTTATGTTGAAGGTTTTGTCATTTGAGGGTTTTATCATTCAAACAAAAGAGCTTGAAGTTGGTCCCTTTTGGCAAAATTCACATACACATGTTTTGACAGAAACCCTAATTTTGGGTCAAGTTCGCAAGGACCTAACTCACTCATTTTTAACTATTTTGAGGTGGGACCAAGTGCATTGCAAAATTTGAGATGTCTACTTAAAATTTTATATTTAACAAAATTTAATAATTCTAAAAGAAACACATGGGATAATGCAAAACATTATACGTCAGATAACAGTTGAAATGTCAAAGAGTCCAAGTTCAGGTGCCCATACCTTTCTCAAAAAAAAAATGAAAATGATGCAAAATTTTAGTCCAAATTCTTTATCTAGAAAAGATCTACAACTTTTATGTTGAAGGTTTTGTCATTTGAGGTTTTTATCATTCAAACAGAAGGGCTTGAAGTTGGTCCCTTTTGGCAAAATTCACATACACATGTTTTGACAGAAACCCTAATTTTGGGTCAAGTTCGCAAGGACCTAACTCACTCATTTTTAATTATTTTGAGGTGGGACCAAGTTCATTGGAAAATTTAAGATGTCTACTTCAGTTGTTATGTTGGACAAAATTTCATAACTCTAACAGAAACACATGCGATAATACAAAACATTATAGGTCAGATAACAGTTGAAAAAATCAGAAGTCCAACTTCAACTGCCCATAACTTTCTCATAAAAAATCCAAATGATGCAAAATTTATGTCCAAATTCACCGTCTTGAAAAGATCTACAACTTTCATGTTGGAGGTTTTTCCATTTGAGCCTTTTTTAAGGGTGTCGCCAATTGAATTGGCGACTCCTCTTAAAAATTACACATAGGCGCCAATTGGATTGGCTAGGGCACCTGCCCTAGCCAATCCAATTGACGCCTCCTTGCAATTTTTAGGAGGAGTCGCCAATTCAATTGGAGACACCTCCTAAAAGTGGGGTAGATTGGGAATTTTGCTGAAAACTGGGTTATTTTGGGAATTTTTTCGAAAAACTGGGTTATCTCGGTAAAAAAACCACATCAAATTAATTTCAAAATATTTTCATAAATTTCAAAAAGAAAATCATGTTTCAATGAGAACAAAAAATTGAAATTTTATGAATTAATTAAAAAAATCATAGATATGTGACCCATTTACGTCATGCCACCTTTAATCAATCCATGTGGCCGACATATATTTTCAGGCCTTATCTGGGGATTACTTGCGTCCAAAAGTATAACTTTAGATTGCTAATTATACTCAAAAATTAAAATTACAACTTATAAAGGAGTTAAATGGAAAATCAAATTAATTTTGTAAGGTATACAAGGAAACTTCCACATTATTCTGATATACTTTGTTTCTTATAAAGACCAATTATAATTTTAAAAAATAAAATAAATTAGACTAAGGTCAATACTACGTACAAGTAACTGTTAAACCCATAACATCAACAACAGGAACCTAAATAATCTTTTAAAAAAAACAAAGGAAAATTTTGGAAGGAAAATTTTGAAGGGGGGAATTTTAAAACACTAAATCAATACTCTAATATATTTAAATATATGATTGTATAATTTTTTAATATTAAATAATGTTGTTTAGAATTAAATCCCAAATTAATATATTATATTCATTTAACTCAACTATCATATGAGTTGAGTTATTTTATCCACTTTTATATAACTGTATAACAATTTAATATTTTATTTAAAATAATATTCTATAGTTTCTCTAGTAAATTCTCCTTCCCAAACTGATTCTAAAATGTTATTTAAATTGACAATATTTGATGAAATAAAATGGATTAAAATAGAATATAATTATATTTGATGATATTCTATAGTTAAATTTTATTATTTGAATTTATAAACAATACATAGAGTAAAATGGAATATAATTATATTTATTATATTTATTCCATTAAATCCTTTTTTTATTTCATTCAATTCAATTCAACTAAAGATGTATGTAATGCAATGAGATTATATAACTATAATAATCTCACATATAGAGAAATGTCTGATTTTTACTTTCATAAATTGATATTGGAAATTTTTTTAATAGACACAAACATAACACATGGTTTTAATCATAATTTTTTAATTAATTAAAAAATATAAAAATAAACTTTTTTCTCTCTTTCATTATCATAATCATCCCATGATTTCAATTAAAAATAATAATTTTTAAATAAATTTAAAATCTTCTTTCTTCTTATTAGTTACATTTCTAAAAATATAGATATAATTTATTTCCATGCAAATATTTCTCAATACTCTACAAATGAGGGTCTGATTTGGCGTTTAAGTCTCCAAACTCACAATTAGTCCTATTGTAGATGTGATTTTTCAGAAGTTAGAGCTTCTACATAAATGTGGAATTTAACGTGATTTTTGAATTAATGTGAAAAAGATGATGCCAAACCAAATAGACTAAATTGGTTTCTATAGATCAATTGATCTAGTAAGTTTTTATAAGCTAATTAACTTGATTTTATCACTTAGAAACATCATTAACATATAATTTATTGTCAAGATCACCAGTCAAGTAATTTATGCAATTTTAAAACCATTAATTGATTTCTGTAATATTTAAAAATTGATTATTCATTTATTTTTTATTTTTCCAAAATTCATCTTATAAATCAATTTTTACTTCTCGAAAATCAATTTTCAAGTTCATTAGATTCAGTTTGGTAAAAATAGTGATTGACTAATAAGATAATGTATAGTTTATGATTGACGGTTGGTGATTAATGATGGATAGCTTATAGTTGATGATTGATGACTGATAGCTCATAAGTTAATTAAAGTGTTCGATAAAATTAACGGTTCTAAGTAATGTAAAATAAGATAAAAGATATTTAATACATATTTATTTTATTTTAAATTGAAATAAATTATAAAGGATAAAAAAGGGTTTTTGTTAAAATTATAAGGATAAAAATGAAAGAAAAGATGATAAGCTATGAGTTATATAAGCTAAAATCCTATTTAAAATAGCGTCCGAAAAATAAGTTATAAGCTAATAAAATAAGTTATAAACTCGTGATAAAAAGATCATTACCAAAGAGATCTAAATTGTCATATGAGCTTATAAAGTAAGATTATATAAGCTCGAAATTGTGGCTTACACAAAAAGGTGCGTTGGTATTTTATTAAACTTTTTCATATAATAATAGATAATATAAAAGAAGATAAAGAGATAGATTCTCACGTTGCATGAGCATGCTATTATCATGCGCTCTCTCTTGCTTGATTAATTATGATTTTTGTTAGTTATATTGAGTTAGTTAGGATGGTGATGTGACATAACTACCTAATGTAACTATATAAGCATGTTGTAACTAATTTATTCATTCATCAACGCAAACCATTATTCAATCTTTCTTTTTCATTCTCTTTCTACTTTCTTTCCATCAATGGAGTTTTATGATTTCTTAGATAGTATCAGAGTCTGGTTCGTCTTGCTCTGTTTCTGTTATGCTTCAATCTGTTGCTTGATCTTACATTCATTGTGATTGCTTCTTCTTGAAGCATCGTCTCTTTTCATTTCTTCTTGAAAGCATTGATTCATTTCTTTTTGTTTTTTTATTGACTATGTTATTTATATTGTGTTACTATGACGAGAAACAACAATAATCAAGTTCAGGATCAACTTGATTCTTACTATGTGCATCCATCAGAGAATTCATCAACGGGTTGTGTTACTCCGGCACTATCCAGTGACAATTGTCTTACATCTATCAGTTTCAACATTATGTAGAGAGCAAGACTGCAACCTGGTTTTTGAAACTAACAAGTGTGTTATACAAGCAAAGAAGGACTTGATAAGGATCAGTTCAACTAGAGAGCTTGATGGACTATATTACTTGGAAGCATCTCAAAGAGATGGAAATATAGGTTTTGTTTCTAGTATTTTTTTCCAATAAGAAAACGGATGATGTAGCTCCAACCATTTTATGGCATCTTAGATTAGGTCATCTATCCTATGATAGAATGAAATGTATGAGCAAATTGTATAGCTACATACCTAGCAGTATACATAAGGCATGTGATGGGTGTCAACAAGCTAGGCAAAAATGTTTACCTTAATGCACATAACTTGTTTGATCTAATTAATATTGATATATTGGGGTCATTCAATACTGTTTATGTGCATGGATTCAAGTATTGTTTTAACTATTTTAGATGACCATAGTAGACATGTTTGGGTTGTCATGTTGAAATCCAAAGTTGAAGTAGGTCAAAAGATACAAGACTTTGTGGCCATGGTTGAAACACAATTTGCAAAGAGGATCAAAACCATTAGAAGTGATAATGGAATTGGGTTGCTTATGCCTGCATATTATGCTTCAAAAGGTATCATACATCAAAGGAGTTGAATATATACTCCTAAGAAAAATGGTAGAGTAGAAAGGAGGCATCAACATAGCTTAAATATCAGTAGGGCACTCATGTTTCAATCAGGCTTGCCTAAGAAATTCTGGTCATATGTTGTGATTCATGTTGTTTTTCTTATGAATCGAATCCTACTAAACTTCTGAAGAATAAGTCCTCTTATGAGGTCATTTATGGTGTTGCATCTGACTTAAGTTCCCTAAGGTTGTTTGGTTGTTAGAGCTATGCATCTACCTTGCCAAACAATAGACACAAATTTGACTCAAGAGCAAGAAAATATGCTTTCTTGGGATACAAGGCAGGTATGGAAGGTTTTGTGCTTTTAGACACAATCAATCATGAGATCATCATTTCTAGATATGTGAAATTCTTTGACATGGAGTTTTCTTACCTTGATAAATCTAACCCACATGTGCCCATAAATATATACCTTCATCATCATCACTTAACAATTGGTGACATTGAAACTGGACCAACCAATTCATTTGTCCACAACCCTACTATTAAATCAACCCACGTTCCTCAAATCATTGAAAATGAACCTATACAATTCATTGATACCTCACAAACCAATCCTGGTGACATAAGCAATTCAAATGACCAACATAATTCATCCATCAACCAAGATAATGACCAACACACCTCTACACCAATTCCTCAGCCTGAGCAAATCAGAAAATCGACAGGAACCACTCAACCACTTATTCATCTAAAGGATTACATATGTAGTTCTTCTACTTCTTCATCATGTTAATACCCTATAGAAAAATGTCTTTCATATTCTAAACTCTCATCCACACATCAAGCCTACATTATGTCTATTTCTTTTGAAATTGAACCAACAAACTAACAAGCATCTTCAAAGGATCCTCGCTGGATCAAAGCCATGCAAAATGAGAATGACGCCCTTAATAGTAATCACGTATGGGATTTTATTGACTTTCCTTCTAATGTTTCTCCCATAGGAAGCAATGGGGTTTACTAAATTAAAAAATACAATGATGGATCAATAAAACGATTTAAAGCACGTCTTGTGGCTCAAGGTTTTAACCGAACAGAAGGTTTGGATTACTTTGAAACCTTTTCTCCGGTTGCTAAGCTCTCTACTGTTGTTTTTTACTTGCACTAACTGTTATACATGGATGGAATTTGCATCAATTATATGTCAACAATGCCTTTCTCCATGGAGACTTGGATGAAGCAGTCTACATGAAGATACCACAAGGAGTCACAGATACTAAACCAGATCAAGTGTGCAGACTTGTTAAGTATCTCTATGGCTTGAAATAAGCTAGTCGACAATGGCTTGAGAAGCTAACTACTTTTCTTAAAGCTCAATGATTCACACATGCACATGTTGATCATACACTTTTCACCAAATTCGATTCCATTTCATTCACACTAATTCTACTTTATGTGGATGACATCATCCTAGCTGAACTTCCTTAACTATGTTTGAAGATTTGAAAAGAGCATTACATAGATCTTTTCATATCAAGGATCTTGGTCAGCTTGAATTCTTTTTAGGTCTTGAGGTAGCTCGATCATCTAAGGGCATAACTCTATCTCAACGCAAATATTGCCTTTAATTGCTTCAAGATGTTGTCCTTATCGGTCGTAAATCATCCTCTACTCCCTTAGATGCTTCCATTCGCCTCCATCAAGATAATGGCTCAACATTCTCTAATATCCATGCATATCATAGGCTTGTTAGTAGATTGTTATATCTTACCACAACACGGCCAGACATTGCATTTTCCACTCAATAGCTAAGCCAATTGAGTGCTCCCACTAAGCTACATTATCGAGCTGCTCTTCGTGTCCTGCGATACTGCAAACGCTCTCCTGCTCGAGGTATTTTTTTGCCCCAATCATCTGAGCTACAAATACTTGTTTCAATGATGCTGATTGAGGATGGTGTATTGACACGAGAAGATCCATATCTGGATATTGCTTCTTCATTAGATAGTCCTTGATGTCATGGAAATCTAAGAAACAAGTGACTGTTATTATACTTATGCTGAAGCTGAATACCGTGCCTTAGCATCAGCCACTTGTGAGCTTCAATGGATTTGTTTCTTGTTGCATGATCTCAAACAACATCCTTCATGGCTTCCAGTCTTGTATTACGATAATCAAAATGTTACTCATATTTATGCTAATCCAGTCTTCCATGAAAGGACTGAGCATTTGGATATTGATTGTCACTTGGTGCGTGAAAAGCTATAAGGTGGTGTTATACGGTTGCTCCGGATTCATTCTCAAGCCCAAGCAGCTAATATAATTGTTAGTTCTAAGTGTTGGCAGCAATTTTGATAAAACAAGGAGTGTTCACAAGATGTTGTATGTGATGTCTTAACATAAGATATCTATGTACCTGCTGGAGTTTAAAAACATAATCAGGCAGGATTGTTTCAGGATGTCATACACGATGTCATGACATCTGATATTATGTACCTGCTGGAAATTATAAATGGAATTATGCAGGATTGTTCCAGGATGTCAGACCCGATGTCATGAAATCCTGTACACAGAACATTCAGGGTAAATGTTATGTGTTATGTGATTGCTCATTTAATGGCAATCTATGTATGATTAAAGATCTGATTTGCAGGCGCATTCAATCATTGATTACAACCTGATTTACTTATTTACCAAAGAAGATCTAATCAGTTGTCATGAGAAGATTTAATTGGAAAATAGTTTTAGCGTTTTCAAGATGTCCAAGCCCAGCTGAAAGCTTCTATAAAAAGGGACTTAGAAAACCTGATTGAATTGGTCTGATTTGTGGGTTGTAATTTGTCACTCTAAGCTTGTAAGCAAGAGTGTGTGTCTACTTGATCAAAGCAGTTAAGCAAGATCAAGTGTGTGTCTACTTGATTAAAGATGTTAAGCAAGATCAAGTGTGTGTCTACTTGATTGAAACTACTAAGTAAAATCAAGTGTGTGTTATTAAAAAGTGTCTTCTTTTCACAAGGAATTGTTGTTTAAAATCACAAGTGTGATTGAGGGGGAGTGAGTGGGTTCTCATATCTAAGAGTGCTTAGGTAGAAATTGCACGGGTAGAGATTAGGTGAGAAAGAATGTAACTTGTTGAAGTGTACTGAGAGTCTTTGAATTGATTATATTTAGTGGATTTCCTTCCTGGCTTGGTAGCCCCAGACGTAGGTGAGTTGCACCGAACTGGGTTAACAATTGCTTGTGTCTCTTGCATTACCATTCTTTATCTTTATCCTATTTGTGTTACTCAGATATTAGTGTCGTGACATTGCCTTCGACATCTCATATTTGATACCAGAATTTCAATTGGTATCAGAGCAGGCATCCTGCTCTGGTTCTGGGTGAGATCTAGGGATAATACTTTATGGTACAATGGAGAGAGATGGAGGATTTGTTCACAGCCCCCACCAATTTTGGATGGATCTAACTATGACTATTGGAAACCTTGAATGGTAGCTTTCTTAAAATCTCTGGATAATAAGGCTTGGAAGGTTGTGTTAATAGGCTGGGTACATCCAGTAATTACTAAGGAAGGAGAAGCCACAACTAACAAGAAGCCCGAAGAACAATGGTCCAATGAGGAGGATGATCTAGCCCTTGGAAATTATAAAGCATTGAATGCCATATTCAATTGAGTAGACAAGAATATCTTCAGGTTGGTAAACAACTGTGAGGTGGCTAAGGATGCTTGGAACATTCTCAAAACCACTCATGAAGGCACCTCTAGAGTTAAAATGTCTAGACTACAACTGCTCACCTCCAAGTTTGAAAATTTAAGAATGAAAGAAGATGAAGATATTCATGAATTTCATATGAGTATTCTTAAAATTGCTAATGCCTCAGGAGCCCTAAGAGAGAAGATGTCAGATGAAAAATTAGTAAGAAAAATACTCAGGTCACTCCATAGAAGAGTCTCAAGACATCTCCAACATGAGAGTTGATGATCTAATTGGTTCCCTCCAAATATTTGAGATGGGAATGAATGATGGTTCTGAAAAGAAAACCAAAAGCATGGCCTTCATGTCAAATACATATGAGGAAAATAGTCAGGATGTTGATGAAGATCTGGCCAATGATGTAGCAATGTTGGGAAGACAATTCAACAGACTGTTGAAAAAGATGGATGTAAGATCTAAGGCTAATGTCAAGAATATCTCATCTGACATCAGTAAATCCAACAATCCTGAGGACAATAACACCAAAACTCACTCTAGTCCTACTACCCCAAGTACAGGATCTGATCTTCACATTATCCTAAGGATAATGAACCTATTCATGTTTCTGAAGGAGAAGGGCGATCCAAAATGCAGCGGAATTTAAAAAAAAAAAAACTCCTTTAGTGATCCTTAAAAATGGGCATGATCAGTGATAGAATTGTTACCTCTTGTGGCGATTGAAACCTTTGATACAGATCTACGGAGCGATCACGAACGTTGAACGGTGACAACACCTCTACTAAGTCCACACGAACAAATTCCTTCAATCTCACTGCTAGCTGCTACGAATGAAGGCTTTGAGTGAGAGAGAGAAAGAGAAACAAAATTACAACTGCACAAATGCTTCTACACAAGGGTTCTATTTATAGAACCACTTGCGCGAGCTGCAAGCTAAAAAGTCCACTTAAGTGTATGTGGCTCATATCTTATGATATGCCAAAATCACTTAAGCGTGTGGTACCTTACCATATTTCGTATTCTACTTAAGTACACCGTACCTTATGATGTTCTACAATTCACTTAAGTGCACCGTACCTTACGGTGTTCCTTAGTTACTCTATCTCTCATCAATCCGTCCTTTTGTGTGTGAGCCTATAGATTTCGCGACATTAGCAATTATATTAAATCACGTATTTAACATAATAAACAGTTAGCGGTATCTAGCAACACATCACTGATACCCAAGACACGAAAAATGTCATGTGATCTGACAAATCCTTTTGTAATAATATTTATGTGTATAATTACCCTTTTGCCCTTATGTCTATATTGAACACAAGGCATAGACCGTGTCATCCTTGTCCAGTTCAATATTGGGTCCGTAGACATTTATCCTGTTACGCAGGATGGGCAAATTCCATCTAGGTCACTCATGTCCCTCAGCATGCTTTGTGGAGTACCCATCAACTGTCTTTATGGTCATCCAGTTACGGACAATGTTTGATCAGCAATAAGACACTCGACTCTAAATCTAGGGTACATGGTTGTTTCAGGTCAAAGGGTGTTATACACCATTATCACCATGAGAATAACTTATGACACTTAGCATAATATTCTATATAGTATTCTCATAGCGGGTCAATCCAGTATAAATATTACTCTCAATATTCATACTTATGTTTAAGACTTGATAACTCCTTATCCATGATCCATGAGATTTAATCATCAGTCTATATACATAATAGTCTTAATGCTTTAATGTTATCCCACTTCACAACAAAGCTCAACTACGGATACTTTAAGAATAGTATCCTTATGTTTAATGGGATCTCATGATTAAGTCACACTTGATATATTAAACAGACTAGCTATTCTATGGACTTTATTAAACAAACATAATAAAGAAAAAACCTTTTATTATTAATAAATAACTCTATACAAGTACCAAAAGTATTGGTCTTTAGGGCTTACACCAACAATCTCCCACTAGCACTAGAGCCAATCAGGCATACCCCTAATGCCCATAAATCTAGTATGGCCATCATGTTTCTACTGTGCAAGAGGCTTTGTCAGTGGGTCAACAATATTGTCATGTGTAGGTACTCTGCATATTTTCACATCTCCTCTATCTATTATCTCTCGTATGAGGTGATAACTCCTAAGTATGTGTTTGGATCATTGGTAAGATCTAGGCTCCTTAGCTTGTGCGATAGCACCATTGTTATCACAATAGAGACCAATGGGATCCATAATGCTAGGAACTATGCCAAGTTCATTAATGAACTTTTTTTATCCAAACAGCTTCCTTTGCTGCACTTGAGGCAGCAATATACTCGGCCTCAGTTGTAGAATTAGCAATTGTAGCTTGCTTTTAACTTTTCCAGCTCACAGCGCCACCGTTTAAGCAAAACACATAACCAGATTGCGATCTAAAGTCATCCTTATTTGTATGGAAGCTAGCATCAGTGTATCCAATTACAGCAAACTCTTCCTGACCTCCATATATCAAGAATGAGTCCTTAGTCCTTCTCAAATACTTAAGGATATTCTTGACAGCTATCCAATGAGCATCACCGGGATCAAATTAGTACCTACTCGTTGCACTTAAAGCATATGAGACATCTGGTCGAGTACATAACATGGCATACATGATATATCCTATTGCAGATGCATATGGAATCTTATTCATGTGATCCCTTTCTTCCTTAGTTGAAGGGGATTGTGTTTTTGATAGACACAAGCCATGTTGCATAGGTATTAATCCTTTCTTGGAATCATGCATATTAAAGCGTCTAAGCACTTTGTCTATGTATGTACTCTGACTTAGGCCAAGCAGTTTTTGTGATCTATCTCTATAGATCCTGATTCCTAATATATAGGCTGCTTCACCTAGGTCCTTCATAGAAAATCATTTCCACAACTAAGAGTTTACTTGTTACAGGGTAGGGACATCGTTTCTAATGAGTAATATGTCATCTACATATAATACCAGGAAAACGATCATGCTCCCACTAACCTTCTTGTAGACACAAGGCTCATCTTCGTTCTTGATGAATCCATATTGTTTTACTGTTTCATCAAAATGAAGATTCCATCTTCTGAAAGCTTGCTTCAATCCATAGATTGATCTTTGTAACTTACATATCTTTTGGGCTTCTTCTGGTATGTCAAATCCTTCAGGCTGTGTCATGTAGACATCCTCAAGAAGAATCCCATTAAGGTAAGCAGTTTTGACATCCATCTGCCATATTTCATAATCATGATATGCAACGATAGCAAGTAAAATCCGAACAGATTTAAGCATTGCAACTGGTGAAAAGGTTTCATCATAGTCAACCCCATGAATTTGTTTATATCCTTTTGCAACCAGTCTTGCCTTATAGGTATGTACCTTACCATCCATGTCAGTCTTCTTTTTGAAGACCCACTTGCATCCTATAGGGTTAACTCCTATAGGAGGCTCTACCAAGTTCTAAACTTGGTTTGTGTACATGGAATCCATTTCAGATTTCATGGCTTCTAGCCACTTCTCAGACTCGAGACCAGTTATGGCCTCTTGGTAGGTCACAGACTCATCTTGATCCATGAGTAATACATCACCTTGATCAGTTATGAGATATCCATATCTCTCAGGTAGGTGATGTATCCTGCTTGACCTACGTTGGTCTTGTTCTACTTGAGCAAGCTGCTCTTCAACAACTACTTGTGCTTCCTGCTATAATTCATCCATAGGTGTATCAATGATTTTTGATTCTTGAATTTCTTCAAGCTCTACTTTCCTCCCACTGATTCCTTTGGAAATAAAATCCTTTTCTAGGAAAACTCCCGTTCGAGTGACAAACACTTTGCCCTCAGAAGGATTGTAGAAGTAATACCCTCTTGTTTCTTTAGGATACCCCACAAATAAGCATTTGTCATATTTGGGCTCAAGCTTAGTTGAAATTTGTCGTTTCACATAAACTTCGCAACCCCAAATCTTCATGTAAGACATATGTGGTTTCTTACCACTACATATCTCATATGGTGTCTTCTCAACCTTTTTGGATGGACACGGTTAAGTGTGTAAGTTGTTGTCCATGGTGCATGTCCCCAAAAGGAGTTTGGAAGATCGGCGTGACTCATCATGGATCAGACCATGTCTAACAAGGTTTGATTTCTTCTCTCAGATACACTGTTCCATTGGGGTGTTCCAAGAGGAGTAAGCTTGGATAGGATCCCACACTCTTTCAGATGGTCATCAAACTCTAAGCTTAAATACTCACCACCTCGATATGATCGAAGAGTTTTAATCTTCTTACCTAGTTGGTTTTGTACTTCATTCTTGAATTCCTTGAACTTCAAAGGACTCTGATTTGTGTTTCATTAAATACACATAACCATATCTACTGAAATCATCAATAAATATGATGAAGTACTGAAAACCTCCTTTGGTTGGTATGTTCAGTGGTCCACATACATCAGTATGTATGAGGGCCAAAAGATCATTAGCTCTTTCACCTTTTTCTGCGAATGGAGACTTTGTCATCTTTCCAATTAAACAAGGTTTGCATGTCTCATATGATTCATAATCAAAAGAGTCCAATAGTCCATCTTTATGGATTTTGGAAATGTGTTTCTCATTTATGTGGCCTAATCGACAATGCCAAAGGTAAGTTGGATTTAACTCATTAGGTTTCATCCTTTTAGTATTAATGTTATAAATAGGCATTTCAAGATCAAGGACATATAGTCCATTGTTCATTTGTGCAGTAGCATAAAATATATCATTCAAATAAATGGAGCAACAATTGTTCTTTATTATAAATGAAAAACCAAACTTGTCTAAACAAGAAACGAAAATAATATTCCTGCTAATTGCAGGTACATAATAACAGTTCTCTAACTAAATTATTAAACCACTAGGTAAAGTCAATACATAAGTTCCTACGGCTAAAGCAACAACCTTTGCTCCATTGCCAACTCGTAGGTCAACTTCACATTTTGCCAAATCTCTACTCCTTTTTAGCCCTTGCGCATTGGTACAAATGTGAGAACCGCATCCAATATCTAATATCCATGATGCAGAAGTAGATAAATTAATTTCAATAACAAAAATACCTGAAGTTGAAGTCTCTACTCCATTCTTCTTATCTTCCAAGTACTTTGGGCCTTTTCTCTTTCAGTGTCCGGTCTTACCGCAATGGAAGCAGGTGCCTTCCTTTGCTATGCCTCCACTAGGCTTCAAAGCAGGATCATTGGGTTTAAGTTTGGAAACTTACTTTCCTTTCCCTTTATCACCCTGCTTGGTGGGTCTTTTGTTTTGTCTATTTCCATTTCCTATCATCAAAATGGACTTCCCTTTTGACTTCAGATTCTGCTCAACAGTCCTTAACATGGCCAGCAGTTCAGGAAGAGATTTGTCCATATCATTCATATTGAAATTGAGGAAAAATTGACTGAATCTATCTGGCAATGATTGCAAGATCAAATAAGTCGCAAGTTCCTTTCTGAGGGGAAAACCCAACCTCTCAAGGTTCTCCACATACCCAATCATCTTGAGCACATGGGGACCTATAAGGGCTCCCTCAACTAACTTTCCTTGAAAAAGGCCTTTTGAAACTTCAAACCTTTCATGCCTTGCTTGCTCTTGATAGAGCATCTTCATGTGTTCGATCATATCGAACGCTGCCATGTTCTCATGTTACTTTTGCAACTCTGAGTTCATGGTAGCTAGCATGAGGCAAGCAGTTTCATTGGCATGATCGACATGCTTCTTATAAGCATCTTTTTCTGCCTTAGGTGCAGAACTAGGAGGTTCCTCTTCAAGAACAGGTTTCTCCAAGACATACAGCTTTCTATCATGTTTGAGGATAATCCTCAGATTTTGGTGCCAATCCAGAAAATTTATCCCAGACAATTTTTCTTTGTCAAGGATTGATCGCAAAATGTTGTTAGAGGTGTTTGTTGTCATGGTAATCTATATGAAAATAATGAAAATATAAGTATCAATAAAATATTTAATTAGGCGTTTAATTAAATATGCTCCCACTATTTTACTCAAAACAAATGACCCTCGCCATTTGATTCGGAAAATCCCGTTGGAAGATTTTCTAGTGGGTCGAGATCCACGTTTCACTTTGTTTTAAATCCGCGTAGGCGGATTACATAAAACTAGGTTATTTAGGTAGGAACTCCTTCCAATTGTATCTAATACAACTCTCGAATATTTTAGTTGGATGAATAACTCCTTATTCTAATCCATCACATGGATCATTTCCAACTCTTGCTTCTAAACATACATAATCTTATTATAATTGGTTTAGATAAGTTTGACCCATTGTTTTAGCAATTGGATATTACAATTATCCCATCGCACCTTACTAATATAGAATATGCACCTCGCGTAGGCGAAACCTACATTATTCGATACTAGTCTTGATGAGTGCTAAAAGTTGGAAAGCATAAACTTAATATTTAATTTGAGGGAATTTGCAATTATTCTAATCTCACCGGATTATTTGTCATATAAATCATCTCTCACATGCATCAACATACATTCACATGCATCAACATACATAATGAAACAATTATGGCCCCTAGTGAAATTGTTCTCCCAAAGCCAATGAGAGAACCTAAGCTAACCTAATAACAATTTAAGCTTCTCCAAGCACGATCTTCAAGGTTGTCCTCCTTTGATATTGTATTCTTCTCTTTCTTCATAACATTACATTACATAAAAGAAACTCGTTTTACATTACATCCCAAAACAAAATAAAGGAAAACTAAGGCCATAACTGATCATCACAAGACAATAATAATAAACAAATTATTATTATTAATTTAAATTATGTTAATTAATTAAAACCAAATTAAGTTTCGGCGACCGATCACACTACGCAGAGTTAGCCGGGGGTTCCGCTGCCCGGGCAGCACCCCCTACGGGTTTGTAGGGGCAGCGCCCCGATGCAAAATTTTAATGAACAATTCATTTGAAATCGACGTCGTTTTTCGCATCAACACTTGATACTTTAAAGTACAACTTTTGCACAATCATAACCTTAATCACATAACTCTTTGACAGCACAACCTTTGTGCCGTCATGAACCCTAATGCACAAATTTCAGACCGTCAAACACACCTCAATTGTTAATTCAATATGATTGATCAACACGTCATTGCTTCACCATACTAATGTCGGGTTAAGAAGAAAATGACCATTGATCGCTCAAAGGAAAACAACCATTAAGTGTTTGAATGAACGAAATAGAAACAGTATATCATATATACCATATTTTGCATCAAGATTACTTATATCATATATATAACTTGATCGATCTCAATTGCGTAACCTATGGACGATCGATGTATCGCTGCTTCACCATACTAACATCGGATTTCGAAGCATAGTCAACATCAATCATCCAAATCGTACACACATGATGCCAAATTTAATTACTCGTTTATTATTTGATTCATTATGTCTTTTAATCGTATTAATACAAAAAATATAGAAAATAAACAGCTATCAGATGCATGCTTTCGTAAGTTGCTCTGATACCACTGAAGGAGAAGGGTGATCTAAAACGCACCAGAATTTTAAAAAAATATCCTTTAGTGATCCTTACGAATGGGCATGATCAGTGATAGAATCGTTACCTCTTGTGGTGATTGAAACCTTTGATGCAGATCTACGGAGCGATCACGAATGTTGAACGGTGACAAGACCTCTACTCAGTCCACATGAACAGATTCCTTCGATCTCAGTGCTAGCTGCTACGAATGAATGCTTTGAGAGAGAGAGAGAGAGAGAGAGAGAGAGAGAGAGAGAGAGAGAGAGAGAAACTAAATTACAACTGCACAGATGCTTCTACACAAGGGTTCTATTTATAGAACCACTTGTGTGGGCTGCAAGCTAAAAAGCCCACTTAAGTGTATGTGGCCCATATCTTATGATATGCCAAAATCACTTAAGCGTGTGGTACCTTACCATATTTTGTATTCTACTTAAGTACACCGTACCTTACGATGTTCTACAATTCACTTAAGTGCACCGTACCTTACGGTGTTCCTTAGTTACTATATCTCTCATCAATTCGTCCTTTTGTATGTGACCCTATAGGTTTTCGCGACATTAGCAATTATATTAAATCACGTATTTAACATAATAAACAGTGAGCGGTATCTAGCAACACATCACTGCTACCCAAGACACGAAAATTTCATGTGATCTGACAAATCCTTTGCGATAATACTTAAGTATATAATTACTCTTTTGCCCTTATGTATATATTGAACACAAGGCGTAGACCGTGTCATCCTTGTCCAGTTCAATATTGGCCCTGTGGACATTTATCCTGTTACGCAAGATGGGCAAATTCCATCTAGGTCACTCATGTCCCTCAACATGCTTTGTGGAGTACCCATCAACTGTCTTTATGGTCATCCAGTTACGAATAATGTTTGATCAGCAATAAGGCACTTGACTCTACATCTAGGGTACATAGTGGTTTCAGGTCAAAGGGTGGTATACACCATTATCACCATGAGAATAACTTATGACACTTAGCATAACATTATATATAGTATTCTCATAGCAGGTCAATCCAGGATAAATATTACTCTAAATATTCATACTTATGTTTAAGACTTGATAACTCCTTATCCATGATCCATGAGATGTGATAACCAGTCTATATACATAATAGTCTTAATGCTTTAATGTTATCCCACTTCACAACAAAGCTCGACTACGGATACTTTAAGAATAGTGTCCTTATGTTTAATGGGATCTCATGATTAAGTCACACTTGATACATTAAACGGACTAGCTATTATAGGGACTTTATTAAACAAACATAATAAA
Organism: Lathyrus oleraceus; assembly: GCF_024323335.1. Lineage (NCBI taxonomy): Eukaryota > Viridiplantae > Streptophyta > Magnoliopsida > Fabales > Fabaceae > Lathyrus > Lathyrus oleraceus. The sequence continues at coordinate 520,343,072 of NC_066585.1, read as the reverse complement.
GAAAAAGCCTTTTATTATTAATAAATAATTTGATACAAGTACCAAAAGTATTGGCCTCTAGGGCTTACACCAACAGTTTCTAATGAGTATTATTACTCTAAGGGTAATGAACCTGGCCAATACTCTAACTCTATTAAAAAGCCAAGTTCCACCTTTGGTTCTAACAACTTAAGCTTATCTACTTCTATTCCAATGTTTGATTCTTATATATCTCCCTTCATTCTCACGATTAAACCAAATGGTCCCCTTCTTAAAAATTACAATGTCATGCTTACTATAGCCAAGACTGGTAAATCTAAGCTTACAATTTTTGTTACTCACGCCGAGTTTGAAACAACTAGTGCTAAATAGGCTATAACAAAACCTGGGTGGGCACATGATATGCAAAATGAGTTCAATGCCTTAAAACACAATGGAACATGGACATTTACCATCTTACCTCCTCACAGAAAAGTTGCATGTTGCATATGGGTGTTTAAGACCAAGGAAAATGTTGATATAAGTATACAAAAACACAAGGCTAGGTTGGTCGTTAAAGGCTATCATCAAGAACACGATTTTGATCTCATTAAGATTTTTACTCCAGTGGTGAAGCCAACAATAATTAAAGTGATTCTTACCCTTGCTACGACATACGAATGAGACATTCAACTAGTAGATGTCAATAATGCAATTCTGGATGGTTCTCTTAATCAAGAAATCTATATGATTCAAATTACTAGTTTTGTGAGTTTTGATAAAACTCTTATGTGCAAACTCCACAAAGCAATCTATGGTCTCAAGAAAGCCCCAACAGACTGGTATGAAAAGCTAACTCATGTTCTCCTTCATTTGGGTTCACTTCATTCAAATGCAACCAGTCTACTTTTATCTACTGTAAGCAATGCATCTCTCTTTATGTCCTTATTCATGTTGATGGCATATTGATTACTAGTTCCAGTTCTACACATATACATGATCTAATCAACAAATTGTATGTTGAATTTTCTTTAAAGGAACTCGGTAGGTCTGCTTAGTTTCTAGGGATTGAAGTCAAATTTTAGCGCAATGGATCTATTTTACTTACTCAATCCAAATACATCAAGAACCTTCTTTCAAGTTCCATAATGGATAATGCCAATGGTGTTCCAACTCATATGCTTTGTACATGTAAATTAAGTAAGCATGGCATAAATCATTTCTTTGACCTTCAACTTTACAGGTCCATATTGGGGGTTGTAAAGTATGTAACTTTGACTAGACCTGACATAGCATTCAGTGTCAACAAAGCCTGTCTATTTATGGCTTTTCCTATTGGCACTCATTGGTCTACAATTCGAAGATTATTGAGATATCTTAGTGGCACTATGAACAATGGCTTACTATTATCTCCTCTATCTCAGCTCAAAAAAATTCCCTTAGATATCTGATTGGACAAGTGACACAGACGATAGAAGATTAACTTCTGGCTCTTGCATATTCTTTGGTTCAAAATCTAATTTTTCGGAGCTCCAAAAAGATGTCTCTATTGGTGCTTTCCAACACAGAAGTAGAATATAGGGCTCTTGCTCATCAACATCTGAACTACTCTAGTTAGAATCTTTACTGGATGAACTTAAAATTCCCTTATATACACCAACACTCCTATGGGATAATCTTAGTGTTATTTTATTATCTCACAATCTTGTTCTACATGCTTGCACCGAACACATAAAATTAGATATTCACTTTGTTAGAGAAAGAGAAGTGGAAAAAGGCTGCTAATTCAACATGTCTCTTTTGCTGCTCAGTTAGAAGACACCTTGACCAAGCCTTTTAGAACAATTGCATTTCAGGACTTACGAAGCAAACTCAAGGTCATTTGTGAAGATCACTCAACCACGACGCCTCTAGGAAAAAACAACCTAGTTTTATATTGTACGATTATTACTTGCACGGTATATAAAACATGTAGAAATACATCCTCTGATAGTACAAATATCATTCAAATATGGTATAAATATCACTCGTAGTATCAGGTATAAAAATCAGTCATAATAATTTCTCAAACAAAGAGAAATTCAAATAATTCTCCAAAGAGAATTCAATAATGGTTATTTGACCACTCAATATTTTCTCAAACTAGGAGAAATTCAAACAATTCTCCAAAGAGAATCTAAAAAGTAATACTAGATACTTTATTAACTCAAATGAGGAGAAATCAAAACAATTTTTTAAAGAGAATTCAAGAAAATATTCAGAAAATTCAACGAGTAAAAAGAAATTGAGAGAAGTTGACGCATCGACAATTCGAAAAATACAAAATATAGGAAATGAGAAAGAAAAAACTTAAAAGAAAATTGGTGTGTTTTAAAATGAGACAAATGTATTCCTTATATAATTGAGTAAGTTAAATAAACTATATTATCTAAACAATTTAAAAGTTAAGAGTTTTTTTCAATTAACACAGAAGCTTACGAATTTTTCTAGCATCGTGGTACTTAGACTTTTTTTTCCAAATTCACTTTTATATTAAAATTTTAACATGTTCTAACAGAATAAATAAAAGTTTATTTATAAAAACGGAATAGGTTCATTTGATATAACCAAATAGGATTTCCATTAATTAATTAATTAATTAATTAATTAATTAATCGGTTAATTTGCATGAATCAATTTTTATTTAAAAAGTAGATTCTAATGCAAATAGCACAACTTACTCAAAATGATTAAAATAAAAACTAAAAACTTTTTGTATTGTAAAAGGTAGAGATGTTGATCCCCTACCTCTCATCTCTCTACCTTTATCTCTTTCTTCCCACATAACATGTTGAGGATCTAAATTCCAATGTTGAAGAGCAAAAAAAAGTGAAGAACAACTCAGCAACTTTCAATTTTGGAGAGTGTCACATGAGAGACTTCAATAGTACAAACGTTGTAGGACACATTTATTGTATTATGGAATTGCAAAGAAACCCCTACTCTAGAGGTGCTATTTGTATTATAGAGTCACGATGCATTGATATAAGATTCATTGCATGTGTTGAAAGCAATGGTGTCATGGAGCACCACTTAGTTGGGGAGCGAAGCACAAATTAGATGCCAACTCACAATAGTTTGACATTTTACGGATGGAAAAAAATTCAATTAATACACGAGTTAGATAATTTAATGGGTATTCATGATAAAATAAATTGATATTTAGTTATTTATTTTATTACCGATATAAAGATAGATTTGATAATACTCGTATTCGTAAGTATCGTATGTGTTACTAATTAGTAAAATTATTTAAATATTAATATGTTTAATCTAAAATAATAATAATAATAATAATAATAATAATAATAATAATTATTATTATTATTATTATTATTATACATTGATGCATGCATGCCTATCACAAGTAGAAAAGACCGAGATGATGGATAATGTCAGGAGTTCTATTATCCCGTGTCTCGGGAATAAATTTTTAAGAGAAGTCGTTAAGGAGAAGACTATGGATTTGATGAGAGCAAAACCTGAATCATCGTATATGAGCAAGTCTTTGGCTCATGGGTTGTGTCCAAAATAACAACTTTCCACCGTCTGAATGGAAGAGCACACATCCATAGTGAAAAAGTGACAAAATTTCACAAAATCATTGATGATCTAGAGAATATAGAGAATATAGACATGAATACTGATGAAAACCAAGGTCTACTCTTGTTAATTTGATTACCGATGTCATTTGAGAATTTTAAGAATTCCATTCTTTTAGTAAGGAATGTATTATCACTTTTGATGAAGTCTAGACGACTATGAGATCCAATGAATTTTCAAAGGTGGAAGATTTAAATATTGACGATAGTGGTGAAGGATTGAGTGTCTGAGACGACTATGTTATTGCTTATTCATCATCAGATGGTGAAAACTTCCATGACAAGATCAAGCATGGTCATGCATGGTGGAAGTTAGAAGGTTATTTTAGATCACTTTATTGAGTTTTGCAAGAACAATGGATAAACCACATTTGACCAATGAACCATGATTGAGTTTATGGTGTAAGGTTGATGGCAAAACAACATATTTAGTTAGCATGTGTTAATTTACTATGATAAACTTCTAGATTACTATGGTGTTTTTAGTCTAAAACTTGAAAACTAATATTATTTGAAGGTCTTAAAAACTTTGCTTATTGATCAAATCAAGCTAATTCAACTTGATTGTAAGGTTGAAGATTGTCTCTTCAATGTCTACCTGGAAGGTGGGAATGGTTGTGAATTATGAAAAGTGGAACCTGCAGGATCAAAGTTCTTAATTCATAAATGTATACTTTCAATGGGCCTAGTTTAGGGAGGAATAGTAAAGACCCAAAGATGAAACTTTTAGAAATTATGGCAAAAAAATGCTCTTTATGAGGTGGAGGTTTCTGCTACGGATACTAGTAATAATGAGGGAGCGATACAAAGACCTGTGATTACCATTTGATTTGTGATAAGGTAAGGAGTGAGGTTATACCATCTCAAAGGTACATTTATGCTAGTCTTGGGTGTTATTATTTGAATGTGGTTGAAGGAATGCAAAACTCACAAACAGAGACCTTTAGGGAGGTGTACAAAAGCAGTTGGAGTCAAATATTGTTGAAGAACCATGATTGTAAACTTGTTATATTAACAAATCAAAAAAGTGGTTAGAAACAAGTGGATGCAAGTGAAAAGATCAAGGTTCAAGTATGGCTTGAATTTGATCAAGGTTACTGAATAGTGAGTTCAACAAGGTGGAGATCATCAAGGGGGTTGGTTGGTAAATTTACATCATCACTGTTTAAAGTCAATGTGGGGAATTGTAGTAGAATATTTTGAAACCTTGAGGGATAAAGATACAAATAACATGTTTCGAGACAATCCAAAATTGAAATGACAAAAAGTAGCAAAAAAAGTGTTCAAAGATGTCGGGGCCATGGGGAAGTTCGACGGGTGAAGGCCAAGGGCGACGTCGAGGGACGTGGCGGAAGGATAACGAAACCAAATCCACGTGTTGGGTCTGGCAGGAAGCGTGTTCAACCCATCGATTAACAGGTATTGAGCTTGGTCGTTTCAGTTCATGAATCTGTTTGTTAATATTATAATATTATAAATATTTTGTATATTAATTTAGAGATACTCTAAGATACTTATAGATACTCTAAATTAATATAAAATATATTATAAAGTATTTATAATTTATTTTATTTTAACAATTAATGAGTTGTGTTTTGAACTCATTAAGAATCTATTGAGTTTCAGCTGTTTTAAATATGTATCTTTCGCATTCTTGTATTTATAACCATCAAAATGTAGTATGTAAGAAAGAGGGAAGATGTGACAATCTTAGGGAAACTTAGAGAGACAAGGGTTAAAAATATTTATGATTGTGTTCTTGGAATTTGAGAATCCTTTAAAGGTATCTTAGGGAATTGAGAAACACTTTTAAGCACATTGGGCTTGTGTGCTTCAAATATAAAAGTGAGGAAATTGAGAAACACCTGGGTGAAAATAGTGTTTCATGGAAACTTAAATGATTTTTTTCTTGTAACACTTTTGTAATCTCGTACAATAACTTTTAAAAGTATAGTGAAACAAAGACTTGATCTATCCTTCCGAAAAAATCATTTGATTAAACTGAATAAAAAAATTATTATGTTTTTTTGTCTTTTATCTTCTTTTGTATTATTATGTATTTGTATTCAGTCTTAGCAAGTTAATGTGTTGCCTGAGCCCGGCTCTTTTAGTTGTCATATTATTTGTTTTCACCCATCAAATTTTTTAATATGTTAGAACTCTGAATATTTCTACAAAGTATTTTGAAAGGCAAAATAATATTAATATTAATAAAGGGATGAAGAGTACAAATAATATATAAGTGATAGAACGAGTGGCACAAGATGTAGCGAAAGCTATAAAACCAAAAAAATAAATAGAGGGAAGAGTTATAAAACCAAAGAAAAAACATACAAACAAATACCACAAGCCAGACTCTAGAACAACCATCCTCCAAGAACTACACCACAATAAAGACTAAGTTAGAGCTCAAGTCAGCTAGGCTACCACCTCTGAATCGAAAGCAATCAAGAAAGAAAAAATAAAAACATATGCACTCTCAACCTAACTGTAAATCTCAATCCATTATTGATTAATTCGAAGGATAAGGTTTTAAAGTCATTTTATAAAGGTGCAAGAGTTCTCATTTGATCTATCCAATAACTATTTCCAAGCCAAAACATATTGTTTCCCTCCCTTTCTTTCACGCTTGATAAAGTACAAGAAAAGATAGTTTTATTACGATCACTCTAAATAGTCCAAATCACATAATGTCAAATCATAGAAAGGCCCCCTAAACTTTGACCTACCACCTAAAACAAGTAAAATCACAAAGAGAAGACTAAAATTCATAGGAAAAACTATTTGTCACCCTGAACATATAAAAATCCTATACAAGACACTATTGGACCTCGTCACCGACTCTCTATGAGCACTTGACCTCGTCATTGACTCTCTCTGAGCATTGGAACTCATTGGACCAAAATCTTACCTAACTCTGATATACATTAATGCATGAACATAATGTTATCAAATATCATAATCAATCAAAAAAAGGAATCTCATAATCGCAATAGTGTTCTCTCTGAACAAATTCCTCTCTAGACAAGGTTCTCTCAAAACCATAATTAACCAATATAAGGCAATTATTGTAATTCTCTATGAATTACAAAACTCAGCAATGTAATTAAATCTCAAATAACTATATTTAAAAAAATAATGGAGTAAAATCATGTTATTACTCATGAACTCAAAATAAATCAATTCAATTTGCTCATCAACTCATAAAATTACTCAAAACATAACGACAGAGTAATTTTTATTATCTATACTCGCAAATCATCAAGAGGGTAATAATTCTCATCTGTTACTCAACAAAGTCCTCAAGTAGAATTCTAAATAACTCTAAAATAATATCTATAACTCTAAAATGACTATAAATGACTCTAAAGTACTACAAAGTACTCTAAAATACTTTATTGACAATTCTTGCATATAAAGATAACTCTCATGAACTCTATTGGATGGGGACCTGACTTAAATAATAATTTAACTCAAAACAACTCTAAAGAGTCAAATGCTTTCACTTCAACTATAATGTTCATCAAATTTAAATCTAAACAACTCAAAACTTACTCTGACAACTCTATAAAAACTCTAAAAAGTTTTCACATAACAAATCTAACTTTTAAACTTATCTACGAGACAATGAAAGGTCACCAAACTCAAAGTTGTTGGAAACTATGGACCTAACTTTAAAATTGTCTCACTTCAAAATAAAATCAAATATTATAAACTTATGATAAAATTATGAAACTCTCTAATCTAAAAGTTCTTTAAACCTTATTTTAAATGCACTCGACCTCCCCTTAAACAGAGTTATGAAACTCCGATTCTAATTGTTTTAGTTCAACCATATTGCAATAATTTATGCATAAACTCTAAAACAGAATGTCTGACTTCAAAATAGCATAAAAAGTTATATACTCTGATAAAATTATGAAACTCTATCGTTTGAAAGATCATTAAATTTTTTTTCTAATCCAACTGACGACATCCCAAATGGACTTACGAAACTCAAGTTACGTGTGAAGCATGATAGCCAACGTATGATTGAAACTGACTATGCCTCTAGTATAAAAATCAGTCACCTGCTACTATTGTAGTGCTCCTAGACCCAATTTTCCTACTTCAAAAGAAAGATTATTGTGTTAGTTTTCTAACGCAACTAACGACACCTCAAACAGACTTATGAAACTCGAGTTATTTATGAAATAAGACGATCAATCCCCTCATATGTCTACCTGCGATTTTTTGCATTTTTTTTCTATTGAACATATTTTAAAACTCGCCCATTTCGCCTATTTGATTTCCCACCGCTCCGAAAATATATCGATAAACATAGTCATTGAAAATTAAACATTTTAACTCTCGCCCTATTGAATATATCTACAACTCATAGGAAACCTTCATACACAACAGGGCAATAATATCAACAAGGCATCATCAAGGTTATCGAGAAGATTATCAACAAGGTTAAACAAGACATCAAGACATATCGATGAGAATACATATCATATTCGAGAGTAAAAACATGATCAATCAATCGCCTCAAAGAGGTTTTTCTCAAACTCCATTTGGCCACAAACAAAACATCAATTACAGATTATAGTAAAAAGGAGAAGACAGTAGGGTAAGGACCCCTCACTATCCCTATGTTTAACCATCTATATATGAATAATTCTCCCCATTTAACTTAAGGTTGGAAGATCGATGAACTTTTCTTGACTTTTGATATTTTTCCTTGCTCTCTGAATTCTCTTAGATTTGTCTATCTCCCTTTCTGTCTCTTTTCTCAATTCCTCAATTTTTATGATCTCCACTTCTAATCCTCACTCTACCTATTTATTTAACTTAAAATATCTTTTTACTTCTCTCATCCCTCAGTTCTCTTAACACCCTCACTAACTCAATTATTATTTATTTTTAAATCAAATATTATCCTAATATAATAAAATAAAAGTAAATCAAATCTCTAATTTTTTTAATTTAAATGTCACCACACTCTCACATCCTACTAAACCTACCCCTCACTCCTTAATTTTATTTTTAAATTTATTTTTCTCTATTATTTTAATTAATCCAAATTAAACTAATTTCTCGTAGCACTCAACTACTCAATAATTAAATAATTCCTATTTAATTCAATAAAACACACAACAATCCAAAATAATATTTAAAATTAATAATAAAAATATTAAAATAATATTAATATTATTAAAATTAAAAATTTGGATGTTACAACTCTACCCTATTTAAATGATTTTCACCCAAAAAAATTACCTAAAGGAAACAACTCTCGATAATACTCTCTCCTCTGGTTCTCCAACCCCCTCGTCACGGTAACCTCAACGGTTCCTCCCTCACTTGTTTAAAACTCACTCATGTTGGCTAACGGTTAGGAAAATGTGTGTCGATAATTTTTCACACACATGTCGTACACAAGGGTACAAACAAGTTAACAAAACCTAGGCCAAATGAACCGACTTGCTCTTATACCAACTATGTAACACCCTAAACCCTAAAACTCTTATTTAAATAAAATCATATAAAAGAAATACTTTTTACTCAACAAAAGGTGTCACACTCTTTCATAAAACCATCATTCTCAAATTTTTAGAATAAAGCAGCGGAATTCAAAAATATGTTTCAACTTAATTGTCTCATAATTCAAACCAACTTCATTTGAATAAAAACAAATAGTTCAAATTCTCAGAACATAAAATCGAAACAAAATCCATCTTAGTGTTACACTATCAGAGCGACATGCGAAATCTAAAATAAACTCAAATCGATAAACTAAGAAGAAGACCACTACGCCATCCTCCAACTCAACAACAACCAAGACTCCTCTACTTGAGTATTTGTATCATCGGCCTAATAAGTCACACAAGTAAGCAAAAGGAATGAGAAATACGTCCATAATGTTAATGATGTAATAAAAAGTTAGGATAGTCATACATAACATCAATTATCACTCTCACACAATAATTCACAAAACAACAACGACAACCACAATGCAAATGTACTACTGCAATATACTCCTCCTTCAATAATGGATGTGGTATCAAAAATTTGGATGTTGGAGTTATTTTACAGAATTATCCACGTCTCTAACTCCTCTTTGGAAAATATTCTCTCTGAACAAGGAGAGCATCACTTCCTCTCTCTGAGCACTAGACCTTGTCACTAGCTCTCTTTGAGCACTAGACCTCGTCGCTAGCTCTCTTTGAGCATTGGAACTCATTGGATTATAGTCCTACCTAACTCCAATATACATGAATGGATGAGCATAATGTTAATTACAACTCACAATCAATCAATAAAAGACATCTCATAATCGCAATAGTGTTCTCTCTAAGCAAAGTCCTCTTTGGGCAAGGTTCTCTCTGAACCATAATTAACCAACATAAGGCAATTAGTGTAATTCTCCCTGAATTACACAACTCATCAATGCAATTAAATCTCAAATAATTATATTTTAAAAAATGATGGAGTCAAATTTTGCTATTACTCAGCAACTCGAAATAAATCAACACAATTTGCTCATCAACTCATAAAATTACTCAAAACATAGCGACAGAGTAATATTTATTATTTATACTTGCAACTCATCAAGAGGGGAACGACTTTCATCCGTTACTCAACAAAGTCCTCAAGGCGAACTCTGAATAACTCTAAAATAATCTCTACAACTCTAAAATAACTCTACATAACTCTAAAGTACTATATTGACAAAAGTTGTGCAAACCTTTTTCCAAAATATTTTTCAACTAACCACTTAACTCGTAAGTTGTGTCAATTGATTAGCAAAACTTTTCTAAACCAGTCAATCGATTGGAGCATTAATACAATTGATTGAAAGAGTACTAATCGATTAAACAAATCATAAATATAACAAATTAATGACTTGCAACAGCTCTATATCCAAACTTTCTTATTTGGGCTTGCTAATTTAGTTGGCCAATCAATTGGAGTCTTGTATCAATTGATTGCCTCATTAATTCATCCCATTGATCATTTCCATTTTTGGTTTTTCCAAATACTATATAAGGGAGGCACACCTCCTCTCCATAATACACCACTTTCAACGTTTAAAATTTTATTTGGAATTTATCTCTCTAATTTCTTTCTCTCTCTCTAGAAGATATATTTTTCACTTGATATTGCCTTAGTGCTTGTAAGTGAAGCCTTGCTTGTGAGGAATAAATTTTTGGAAGTGGTTGTGTTGGTCGATTAAATTCTTAAGAGTGTGATACTCTTAAGAGACTGAGTTTGGTTCGTGAGATAAACCTATCAAAAATCTATGTGGTTTGTTTCTTAAGTTTTGTCAAAAAAAGCTTTGTTTTGGTTATTAAGATAAGCCTCTCTAAATGTTTAGTTAGCTTAGTCTGGGGTAAAAGTTGTAATTAGTTGGGGATAAGCCTATACAAATCTCAATTCAGATTGTATTAAGGTTTGTGTGCATAACCTTCAAAATCTCAAAGTTTATAGTCAAACTCTCAAGAAGACCTCTTAGGGACAAGACTAGATCAAGGTTTAGTCAAACATGTATATATATTTGGTGCAATCTCTCTAACCATGTCCTTTTAATTTATGCAATTTAATTTTATTATTTTCCTCTGAGATTCACTCAACTAAAATTACTAATATGATCTTAATCGAGAAAACTATAAAATTAATCACGAATTCCAAATACCACAATTCACCCTCTCTCTTGTGCTTAAAATTACTTGTCCAACAAGTGGTATAAGATCATAACTTTTATTAAGGACTAATAGTATCAGGGGAAAAATGACTTCAAGCTATTCAAATAAACCCTTATTCTTCAACGAATAAGGATATAGTTTACTGAAATAGAAAATGAAGTTTTTCATAGACTGGATGAATCGTGGTATTTGGAATGTTGTGAAGGAAGGTTTGTTTGTTCTTACACATCAAATTAATGGTGTTGTAGAAAACAAATCTGAAAAGGATTGGACCAAAGATGATAAAGAAAATGTGAAAAACAATTTGAAAGTGAAAGTTGACATCACTACCACGTTCGGTCTTTATGAGTTTTTACGAGTTTCTCACTCCGAGACTGCATAAGAAACATGGGATATCCTACAAATCACCCATGAAGGTACTACTGAGGTGAAGATAGTAAGGTTGGACACATTAACCCATGAGTATGAACTCTTCAGAATGAAACCTAAAGATAGCGTAAATCAAATGCAAACACGATTCGCCCATATCCCACGTCATATGAGAACTCTAGGAAAACATTTTCAAATAAGGAACTAGTTGTAAAACCTCTTAAATGCCTAAATCGTAGATGGCAACCCAAAGTCACTGAAATTAGTGAATCTAAGGATTTAGCAACTATGGACACACACACACGTACGCGCGCGAGCATAGACACACACACGCACGCACACACACACACACACACACTCTCTCTCTCTATCTATCTATCTATCTATCTCTCTATCTCTCTATCTATCTATCTCTCTTTAGAAAATTTCAAGAACATGAGATGGGACTAAAAAGACTTATTGATAATGACGAAGATGACAAGAAGGGGAAAAGCATTACACTTAAAGCTACCAACATCGAAGATATGGAATCAGAATATGAAAACTGTCAAAGTAAGATTAATAAATTCATGAAGCCCATGTTTCATAAATTCAAATAATTCCTAAAGCAATGAAAAGAAATCTCAAGGCTCCATAAGAAAAGTTAATAAAGTTCCTCGTCCATTCCTACATGTCATCAATACGAAGAGAAATGACATAAAAGACTAGACTGCCCTCAAAACTTGAGAAGAAACCCAAATCAAATAAAGTTCAAGAAATCCCAAAAGAGAGCATACATATCCTGGGATAACGATGATGTGGAATCTTCAGATAAGGAAGAATTAAACCTTTGTCTCATTGAAAATCATCAAGACGACGAGGTGACCTCTCACTTTTCTTATCAAGATTTATTTCGCATTTGTAAGAAGCTAACAAAAGAAACAAGTAAATTAGAAAAAAATCGTCTCTACCTCCAAAAACACTATCTAATCCCTTGAATTGAAAAATAAAAATATGTTGGAAGAAATAGAAAGTCTTATAGAAAGACAATGTGATATAATTCAAAACTCTTCCTCGTCTCGTAAAGTCTTAGATGAATCTATCAAGTGTGATCAATGTGACATTTTGAAAAATAAAATTGAAGATATTCAAAATATACTTGATAAACTCATTAAAGGGAGAGACAACTTGAATATTTTTTTAGGTAACCAAAGGGGGTCCTATAATAATGATGGTCTTGGTTATGAACCTAAGAACAATAGTAAAATATTTAGAAATATATGCAATGCCAAACAAAAATCTAAGTGCAAGACCCTAAAATACAATTACTGCAATAAAGATTATTGCCTGAGCAGGATATGGCTCTTCAAGATTTCTTGACAATAGATCTTAATAGAACTTTGCTTGCAGTAAGCAAGAGCAAGAGAGATGGTCTGGGCTTCCATGAAATGTGTGGTTCTTAGAACCCTGACATGGAAAAATCTCTCAGAACCATCTTCTTCAAGTCATGCTTATGACTTATTAGTGTCTGACATTGAAGGGATCTCAAGATCTATAACAGAGAAGTCAAGGGTTCTGATAGAACCAGAGACCTCAAGGTTAAAAGTTCTGCATAAGTCAGAACTTGAGATCTCAAAGTTAGTGGTTTTGATGAACCTAGACACTATGATCCAAAAGTCAAAAAGTCAAGGGAATTCAATACCTAATACTTCTGGATCCAAGCTTCTGAAATGTTCAGAATCTAATGTCAATGCTTATCCATGACATAATTTATATAAAAATAAATTCTAGACTAACGTTTCACAGTACTCTAAGGCAAGGGCAAATTTTAAGAAAAGGCCTAGAGTAACAAACACAAAAGGACCCATCTGAAATTATGTTTGTTGATATGCTTAAAAGTTAGTTCATATGTCCTAATGTCTAGACAATATATGACTACATCCTACAACAAGAGTAAAGCATATTTTCTAATCCTAACTCTGAAAGAGGAAGTAAAGTTGAAGTATGGAGAAAGGCAGAATAAGAATACTATGGTCACTAGTACTACTCCAAGACTGTGCTGAACAAGGACCGTGTTCAACAACAAGAGTGTTTAAGACGGATTCACATCAGTAAGAACATTATTGAAACCAAAAGATGTTCAGAAGTAATACCAAGGTATGTTGTCGCATCTCGAAAATACGATCCTTCGCGAAGTCGCGGAAAAAATGATTCAAATAGAGTTACCACCGAACTTTATTTATTCCAAAGAAGGAAAGAGAAAATATCGATAAAACGATTAAAAGAAAAGGAAGATGGTCATCGTAACCAAATTCAGGTTCGGGAGTAGATTACGTAAGGGGGGGGGGGGATTAGCACTCCTCATGTCCGTTGTACTCAACGAGAACCTTTTAGTTAAACTTGCGATTGAATGTTAGTCTAGGTCAATTATTTTCTTTGAGTGATAAAAAGTAAAATAAAAGGGATCGCAAAAATATTTTTATTATGGTGCTTAACGAGATTGTGGGTGTAACGCCCCAAAGTTTTATTATTTGCTTTCTTAATATAATTGTGCAATTTTTGTGTGTTGTGATGCTATGTTGTGTTGAGGGAGACTGTAAGACCCCCAATTTTGACCCATAAGATCCCTCATGCCATCTCATAACTTGGCCTTGGCATTCAGATCATACCTTAGTATCCTCCTCACCTATCATTCATTGGGTTTACATTGGGATATATCACCAAGCATTTGTGATTGTATCATACTTTATTTTCTTTGTTTACTAACCAAAATACCAAAAATATGTCTATGTGTATCTTCATTTCTTTTGTAGATAGTGTGTATGTCCACCTCTACCTCATCAAGCTCACAACTAGAGTTTGAGACCTTCAATGCAAGAGATCAAGTTAGAAAAGGTCCACATTGGTTAAAAGCATCATATATGAAACCCCATGTTCTTTATTTGACATTTTAATCAAGAATTCATCAAGAGTTTGAAGCTTGTTTATGAAGGAAGCCCTAATTTATCCGGGTATCTTGTGTGTCTTCCTCAATAAGTTTCTTCAACATTTGATCAAAGATATCAAGGGATACTTAATTGTACCTTATCATAATAATATATGATCCTCTATGATCCCCAAAGAGAAAAGGAACTCCAAGTTTGCATGTTGGTTCAAGGAGGTTGTCCAAAAAAGTCAACTGGTCAAATCTAGGGTTCCCTAGACCCTATCTCCTATAATATTTGTCATATGAAAATTATTCCAAGATAAACGTTACTCTTTATTACATTACAAAAAACTTTCATGTTGGCATCAAGATCTAAGTTTGCTTGGAAAGTCACTTTTTATGGTAAAAGATTATTGGTCATTTTGTTTGTGCCCTAGATAGAAGGTCAACTTCTACGAATCATAACTTCCTAAATTTTTGTGATATGAATATTCTCCAAGTTTCATGATCAATTTCAATATGTATTCTTCAAGTTTTCTTCTTTGAGAAAGGTTAAATTCCACTTGCAAGGGCATGTGCCATCAGGAAACATTATAGGTGCATTTGAGTCCTTATCATTGAACAAACAATTTTTCTCAACTTCTAAAATCCATAACTCCATCATGCAAGCTCCAAATGGTGTCAAATTTGTTATGAAATTGAATATGATTGAAAGAGATACAACTTTTAAGAAGGAACCAAAGTCATTTGAAGCTCATAGCAAAAGTTATTAAAGGTGGAAAAAGGGGTCATTTGACTTTTAACTTAGAAAATTTTCAAGTATGTTTCATTCCTCCAACTTCAAGGCCAGAATTCATCATGTTCCAAGCTTCAAATGGAAAAAGTCCCAATATCAAATTTGTTCCCCATTATGGTAACTTTCCAAAGAGTACAAGATCATTCCATTTGGACAAAAATTGAGGGACTTGCACATGGTTTCTTTACATGGCCCAATTTGGCAACTTTTGAACTCAAATATTATACATCTTTGCATGGCCTCATGTTATGATATAGGCAATATTTGTGCACGAATTTGGACTGATTATAATGATCATTTAGGCCTAAACACATGCCCATGCACCCATGCACACTGAATTACTATTTTTGGCCAAATTTTGAAATGGTGCAAAGATCAATTCCATTTCCTATAAATTGAGATGCATTGCCTCAGATTGAGGGAAGAGCCTTGCCCAAGATTTGCCTAGCAATCCCATAGCCACATTGCATAAAATACCTTGAAGATTTCATTAAAATTGAGCTTCTAGTTCAACTTCTGTTTTTGAACTAGAACTCTATGGATTCACATCCATTTTCATTCTAATCATCTCCTGCAAGCAAAAGGAAGCAAGACCAAGTGAAATTGCATCAAGATCGAGCTTCAACACTGCAACCCAAAGGTGATTTTTCCAGAAGATCAACTCTTCGATTCTCTCTCATTTCTTAATATTTTGGTATGATTTTTGGTTGACTGAAGCCCTACCAATGTAGGCATTGATACAAGTTGCTTTGAGGATGAATCAAAGCAATTCAGTTTGAACACCTCAACTTTCAACTCCATATTTCTCATTATATAGTTAGAGTTGAACGATTTGGAGGTCATATTTGGAATTCTCATGATTTTTTCTTCAATTTGATGTATAATCCATAAATTTTGGTGACATTTTTATCTTGACCAGTTTGGTGAAGTGGCCAGAAAAGATGACCGGAGGTAGGGCTCCGGTGGTGTGCTGGCACTGTCCAAACCATTTGATCCCATGGCCACATTCTAATCTGGTCCCTTGATTGTGATTACCAAGTGTATGCGCGCGTTGACTGCAGCGTATGGTGGATGTGATGCGCTTGGCCATCAGATCTGCCACCTAAATTAATGAAGGAGATCTGATGGCCCTTGTTTTTTCTATTTTATTTTATTTTCCAAATATATTTTTAAATACCATTTTCTAATAAAATTCACTATAATTTCAATTTTAATCCAAAAAAATATGGGACCACCATCAAAATTTCACCAATAATTTCCTCTTCCAATTTATAAATTAAAATTAATTTTTGGATTGAGTTTGATATATTTAGTGAATTTTGTGATTTTTGACTTTTTTTTAAATACTTCTGACTTTCAAAAAATGCCAAAAAAATTAGTCAATCGTCCTTTGACCTTGTTTGACCTATGATAAATCCCTTGGTCATTTCTTTGGTGATTTGAAGGGATTTAAGTTTTTTTCCCTTTTAAAATGTATTTTTCTTTATTTAAAAATTGATTTAAATTATTTTAATTGCTTTAATATTTTGTTGAGCTATTTGATTGACTTTGTGTTGACTCAACTTCTGTTTGGCCTTCGTCTTGGTTGAATTGGACTTCAATTTGGTCAATACTATTGGATTTAGGGGGTTGATGAAGTTTGAATTTCATCCCTCAAGATGAATGGATAGTATTGATCAAGTGAGGTTCATCCCTTGGTCAATTTGGGATCTCTTCATCTTCATCTTCTCATCTTCATATCACTTGTTTCCCAATCCATTTATGGCCAATGATTTCTCATAGATCAAAATGCTAGTTGATTCATCAATGACCTTGTGTCAGATGAATCAACATGAGCTTGATAGAGATAGGTTCATCCCCTCTTATTTTTGTGTGTCGTATGCTTTAGGAGCTTGGTCTCTATACCTTGTCTCTAGCATGCATTAACACCAATATTATTATTTCCCGGCTTCAGATAGTTGTGACTTCTATATAAGTCCAATTACGATTGCTTAACATAGCGCTAAATTTGCCCGAAAGCAATAGCATTTTTGTAAGTGAGATTGTAAGTCTCTCATTTCTCATGGTATTGTGTGAAGATTTTACCTCTATTCCATTTGTGAGAGCTAGTGGCATACTTGTTGATTTTATCCAAGTTGGATCCCTTCTCATGAATGATGTTTAGGTTCATATCTTCATGCTTGTGAGTGGATGGTTGAGTGTTCTCCAAAAAAATGACTTAAACAATTTTCTTCTTCCACTAACATTGACTAACATCTTTTAATTGAGTTTATTTTTTAGTGTCATTTATTTTAATGCAATTTAAGTTCTTGCACTTTATCATTCATTTTCATTTACATTCATGCACTTTGTTTATGTTTCAGTCATTTTCACTTTGCTCACTTGAGCCATTATTTGGTGCTTGTGATATACTTTTTGTGCTTGTGATTTTGTTTTGTTTGTGGTCTTAGGACCTGAAAATACTTAATAAAAACAAAAAACCCTAAAAAATATATTGGTGGACTGTTGGACCTCTGTCTATGACTTGAGTTGACCTTATGGACTTAGAGTATACAACACCCTTGAGCTATGGAAGAACTTGGCCAATACCATTAATTTGAGACCACTTCTTGGCCAATGTCATTCATCTTATACAAGCCTTGAGAGACTCCTTTAATTTATTTGTTATAATTTCTCTATGTGTTTAAGTTGTTATTTTGATCTTGTTGATATCATTTGATGGATTCTCTTTGAGTATGTTTCAAAGGACCTTTTTATATGATACATCTAAAAGACATTGAAGACTATTTACTTTGGAGTGCTTGCTTGGATGTTTGGTTATCTTTATTTGATACCATTGGTCTTCTTATTAATTACTTGGATGATTATGCTTTGTTGCTTGCTTAACAATCCAAAGGAAATGGGTTTTTATCTGACACTATTGTCTTGTAGATGCTTCCCATTGGTTAGATCTTTTCAACTATAAACTTTTAAATCTTGTATAGGATAGTCCCTTCATCTCCTCCTACTTCTTTAATTTCAAATATCCCCCTCATTTTCAAAACTTCTATGTTTGTTGTTTTCAACTTAGACTTATTTTAATGAGTAGAAACTTTGGCCTTATTCCATTGATTTTCAAAATCTTTTCTTAATCAAACTTGTAAATGAACTTAATCATATTGACCTTATTTTCAAAAAGACAAAAAGAACTAACAACTTCATCTAATCATTTTGGCCATTTTGTGCCTTTTTCTTTTAACTTTTTCAAAAGAGAGCATTTAGATTTGAGTTATCTTTGGTTAAGATATAATTCTCTCATTCCATGATATATTTATTGTAAGACTTTCCATTTATTAGGGGTTAGTGGCATACTTGTTGATTGAATCCAAGTTGGAGCCCTCCCTCTTAAATGATGTAAAGCCCTCATTATCGGTGGATGTTTGGTTGAGTATTCTCCCATTGATAACAAAAGATCTTTAAGCTTTTGTTAAAATCAATCCACCCATCTTTGAAATTTTACCACGAACTACGAGGTTTTGATCCTTCATTTTTATGTTGGTACGTAGGCATAAGACCGAAGGTCTTGTCAAACACAAAATTGTAAATAATGAATTCTTTTCTCATCCCCTCATTCTAATTTTTTAGCAAACATATTTTTCAACTAAAATACTTACACACAAAAGGGCTCCCTAGGATGCTTTGGGTACTAATACCTTCCCTCTGTGTAACCAACCCCCTTACCTGTAATCTCTGACATGTTATTAGTTTTGATTTGAAAACTTCTTATCTTTGGGTTTTGTTCGTACTTTTTCCCATTTCCTTTGGAAACAATAAAAGCGCGATGGTGACTCTTGCTTTATTGATGTTGAGCTAACCAATAGCTCAATGGTCATGAATTTACCGCTACAGAGAGAAAGTGGCAATTCTGTTGTGGAGTAGTCCTCAGTGGGTTTAGCCTACTTTTTGTGTGTATTATATGTATTGATTATTGATGTTTGCATGTTTGTATATATTGTATGTGTTATACTCTTTGTCTGTTGTGTTTGGTGATCTCTGTGTGGTGATATAAGTCCCAACCCGAACTTGAGTGCAATCTAAGATAGGAGGATGGTATAATCATGTTTGACTCGTGTGGGTTAGTCATTAACAAGTTGGCTTGAGATTGATCCACTCAGTGGAGACCCTTTTGGAATTACTAATGTCACACGAGTAAGTCATGGATAAACATTACTTTTTCCGACCTGGGAGTCTGAGAAGCTGAGGATCGTAGAACATTTAACCCAAATTGGCCTATTTAGGACGTAGTGCGGAGACTGTTCAAGTGTAGACTTGATAACAGTTGTTACATGATACTACACTCAGACGAGTTTCTCTTGAGAATACTATGGGTTGATGAGTCATTCATCCTAACCTATAGTATCCGATAGATGGGATCACGACTCTAGGAACTTTTTAGAACATGATCTATAGGTTTCAATCCTTAGTACACTCCTTTAGGATGGTTCTTAACCTGACTCCATGCTCGTGACTCACAACAAACCCTTTGATTCTCGGTTGATCCGATCAGTTATCATCAATATCAATGGAACTTGGGTGTTGATATTGTGAAAACCATAATCCACCAAAATGGACGATTGATCTTGATGATGACTTGATCCATTCCTTGACCTTTGTTTGTGTTTGCCTTGTGTGTGATCCCTTGTGTGTGACTGTTGCATTCATACATACATGCATATCATAGAATTCATCACCGAAAATAAAATTTCAAGGAACTAAGGTCATATTTTCAAATATTTTCAGACCATGGATGGTGGACGAAGGAACACTAAGAAGTACAGTTTCGGATGTCCAGACTTGAAAGAGTTAAGGAAGCTAGCATACTTTATAGTTGATCCCTTGGATTTCAAGCAACGTCATGGGAAGATTTTATTTGTGTTGTCTACCGAAGTGGTTGAAGGACTCTTGACTGTCTTGGTTCAGTTATATGATCCTCTTTATCGGTGCTTCACTTTTCCTAATTATCAGCTTATGCCCACGTTGGAAGAGTATGCCTATATCTTGGGTATACCGGTATCTGACAAGGTGCCTTTTAATGGATTAGAGGAGATTCCTAAGTATCAAGTTGTAGTTTATGCTCTTCATTTGAAGAAATCCAAGATTGATGCTAATATGACCAAGAAAGGAGGTATTCAAGGGCTAACTTCCGAGTTTCTCATTAGTAGAGCTACTATTTTTGCTCAAGTTGGTAGTATGGATGCTTTTGAATCCATCTTTGTCTTGTTCATCTATGGTTTAGCATTGTTCCCTAACATCGATAACTTTGTTGATGTTAACGCCATTAGAATCTTCTTGATTGAGAATCATGTTCCGACTTTGTTAGGTGACACGTATTTCTCTCTGCATTTAAGGAATTATAAAGGTGGAGGAACTATTGTGTGTTGAATTCCTCTTCTATACAAGTGGTTTATTTCGCACATTCCGCAGACACCGGTCTTCTTGAAGAACAAGCAATGTCTACAGCGGTCTTAGAGACTCATGTCTCTCACTAATGATAATATTACTTGGTATGATTCTACATTTGATGGCTTGGAGATTATTTATAGTTGTGGTAAATTCTCTAATGTGTCTCTCATTGGTACACAAGGAGGAATTAACTACAACCCTGCTTTGGCTCATCGTCAGCTTGAGTTCCCCTTGAAGTATAAACCTAGTAACATTTAATTAGAAGGTTTACTCTATCAAGAGGGTAAAGATCCCCAAAATTTGAAGAGTAGGATGGTGTATGTTTGGCACAATGTTCATAGGAAAACAAGAGTTAAGCTTGGTCCATGCAATTATGCAGCTTTGGAAGCTTACACTAGTTGGGTGAAGAAGAGAGCTTTGAAGCTTAAGATGTCGTACGCCTAAAGACCTATGTTTATGGTTGTGGCTGAGCCATCAATTCTCCCTAACCAAGATGTAGAGGAGTTGGAAGACACACTCGCCCAGATGAAGTAAGAGAGAGACCTTTGGGAAGAACGGTCCCATGCTTTGAATCGAAAGCAAGTGGAGTTGCAGCTTGAGTTGAAAGATAAGGATGCACTCATCGAGATTCTTGAAGAACGTGCAGTGAAGAGAGAGAGAGAGAGAGAGAGAGAGAGGATTTATTTTCCTCTAGTATTCCTCAGCCTTCTGGTGCTTGGAAGAAGATCGTCGATCAGCTCATCGTTGAAGAAGCTCAGATGAAGACCGCTTATGAGTCAGAGATCAGACGCATCCGAAGGAAGTGCACGCCTTTAGCCAGTTCAGCTTATTCAGTTGTTAGGGATCCTTAGGATGATACTTTCCTTTTCTCTTGTATTTGTAATTTTGGTTTTTGAAATTGTACTCAATGTAATCCTTCCAAAACTTTATGAATAAAAACAGATTTTATGGTCAATTCCAAATGTTATTATTGATTATTATTATTGAAATATTTGCAAGTAAGGCTTTGAATGTTCCTTGAAATTAAGATAACAAAAAATTTCATTTCATGCATCATTTGCATAAGCAGGTTTCTTACCTTCTAGCCCTTCGGCCAAATGTCTCATTGTTCTTCGTCTTTGTATCAGACAAGTTGACTCATCAATACGATACTCGTGTTAATCGTTAACGAAGAATGGATCATTTAGAACAAGCGAACCGAGAGCTCAAGGAAGAAGTTGTCAGACTCACCGCTATTATGGAGTCATTTATTGCTGCTCAGAATCAACCAGCTCCAACTCCTGCAACTCCTCAAAGGGTTGTCATCTCAGAGATCGTCTCAACACCAGTGTCTATAATTCCTGCCAGCCAATCTGCACTAGTTATGCCTGCCGGATTCCCGTGGAGAATGCCTCTGAATTTTATGCCTGAAGGTTATGCTCCAACTTTTGCTCCTTTGTCGGCATCTAGCCCGATCATGCTTCTCCTGCTCCTGTCATGCATGTTATGTCGTGTGTAGAAGAGACAATTTATCATTCTGATCCGTCTGAGGGCCCTGGTATGTTTGAGAAAATGGATGAAATGAAAGACCAATTTCAAGAGCTGAAAAAAGAATTAAATACCCTGAGAGGTAAAGATCTGTTTGGGAAAAGTGTTGTTGAACTATGCTTAGTGCCCAACGTTAAAATCCCTGTTAAATTCAAGGTCCCCTACTTTGAGAAGTATAACGGAAATACTTGTTCTTTGAGCCACCTTGTAATGTACGCCCGTAAGATATCTACTCATACAAATAATGATCAATTGCTCATCCAGTATTTTCAAGACAGCCTGACTGGTGTCGCGCTTCGTTGGTATATGGGTTTAGATAGTGTTGGTATCTGTACTTTCGACGAATTAGGCAAGGCCTTCGTCAAGCAGTAGAGGTACAACGTAGATACGGTTCCCGATCATGATCAACTAAGGTTCATGTCCTAGAAGGATAAAAAGACTTTCAAATAGTACGCACAGAGGTGGAGAGAGTTTGCTGCTCAAATCAGTCCCCCATTGGAGGAGAAGGGGATGACGAAGATCTTCCTTAAGACTATGAGTTCGTTCTATTACGAGCGTATGATTGTCAGTGCTCCCAATGACTTCACTGAAATGGTGAACACGGGGATGCATTTATAAGAGGGTGTCCAAGAGGGTCGTTTGTCTAAAGAAGAAGCATCTAGGAGCAAGAAGTATGGAGGAAATTTCTCTAAGAAAAAGGAGGGGGAAACCAATTCAGTAACTGTAGGGAGGCAAAGGAGGCCTCATGTGAGGAAAAGTTACAGATCTCAATAGCATCATAATCAATTATCCTCTATCATTCCAGTATTCACCAACAATTCTGCTAGTCAATCAGTACTAGTATAACAACAACAACAATATCAACATACCCATAACAATCATAACCACAAAAACAATCAGCATAATAATTTTGAGAGGAAAAAGGTCACTTTTGATCCCATTCCGATGACTTATGCTGAACTGTATCCATCTCTTATCATCAAGAATTTGACTCAGCCGAGGAATCCTCCGCATACACCTGAGCCTCTGCCATGGTGGAACAAGCCCGATCTGCACTGTGCTTTTCATCAAGGGGCGTATGGCCATGACATCGAGAATTATTATCCAGTGAAGTATGAAGTTCATAAATTGATCAAAAGTGGGATAATGTCCTTTGAGGACCGTGCACCAAATATCAAAGCTAATCAGTTGCTCGCTTATGGCAATTCTTCTGTGAATATGGCAGATAGTTGTCCTAGTAAATTCAGAGTGTTTGATGTTAGTCGTATCCAAAGGTCTTTGGTGGAGATACATAGAACTCTGTGTTTTATTAGTGATTGTGAACATGATCATGATGGTTGTGTTATCTACAGTATTAATCCACGAGGATGTATGATTGTCAAGAGGGACATTCATAAGTTGATGGATGAAGGTGTGATTCAGATCAATTAAGACATAGATATGGGTAATGATGTGAATGTTATTGTGCCAGTACTCAAGACTCCTGAGCGAGTAATGATCCAGTTTGACAGCAGCAAAAGAGACAATAGATCGGTATCATCGTTGGTAATGCAGTTAACGAGCCTAGTCTCGTATGCATCCGATAAAATTTTACCTTACAAATATAATGCTACTATGATTGAAAATGGGCAAGAGGTTCCTCTTCCCGCAACAAATTCAATAATGAGCATTGGTGATGTTGTTAAGGTGACCCGTAATGGTCATGTATTTGGCCCAATATCTCTGAACGTTGTGGAGGATGTTGTGGTTGGTAGGAAGACGGATGTTTCTTTGGTTAATCCTGCTAATGCTCCAATTTGTCAGTATGGTGAATTCAGCGGGTCGAAGGTTAAGGATGATGATGAGGTTCTCCGATTGATTAAGAAGAGTGAGTTTAATATTATGGAACAGTTGCTCCAAACTCCATCCAAGATCTCTATCTTATCTTTGTTGATGAACTCCAAGGCACACCGAGAGGCGTTGCAGAAGGTGCTTGAGCAGGCATATATAGAGCATGATGTTACAGTTGATCAGTTTGATCATATCGTTGCCAATATCACTACATGCAACAATTTGAGTTTCTGCGATGAAGAGCTTCCCGAGGAAGGCAGAAATCACAACTTGGCCCTCCATATATCAATGAATTGTAAAGAAGATGCTTTGTCCAATGTTTTGATAGACACTGTGAAGGAGAATGGCGATCCAAAACGCAGCGGAATTTAAAATTTCTCCTTTAATGATCCTTATGAATGGGCATGATCAGTGATAGAATCGTTACCTCTTGTGGCGATCACGAACGTTGAACGATAACAACGCCTCTACTCAGTCCACACGAACGGATTCCTTCAATCTCAGTGCTAGCTGTTACGAATGAAGGCTTTGAGTGTGTGTGTGTGTGTGTGTGTGTGTGAGAGAGAGAGAGAGAGAGAGAGAGAGAGAGAGAGAAACGAAATTGCAAGTGTTAATGCTTCTACACAAGGGTTCTATTTATAGAACCACTTGTGTGGGCTGCAAGCTAAAAAGCCCACTCAAGTGTATATGGCCCATATCTTATAATATGCCAAAATCACTTAAGCACGTGGTACCTTACCATATTTCGTATTCTACTTAAGTACACTGTACCTTACGATGTTCTACAATTCATTTAAGGGCATCGTACATTACTGTATTCCTTAGTTACTCTATCTCTCATCAATCTGTCCTTTGTGTGTGACCCTGTAGGTTTTCGCGGCATTGGCAATTATATTAAATCACGTATTTAACATAATAAACAGTGAGCAGTATCTAGCAACACATCACTGCTACCCAAGACACGAAAATGTCATGTGATATGACAAATCCTTCTGTGATAATAATTATGTGTATAATTACCCTTTTGCCCTTATGTCTATATTGAACACAAGGCATAGACCGTGTCATCCTTGTCTAGTTCAATATTGGGCCCATAGACATTTATCCTGTTACGCGGGATGGGCAAATTCTATCTAGGTCACTCATGTCCCTTAGCATGCTTTGTGGAGTACCCATTAACTTCCTTTATGGTCATCCAGTTACGGACAATGTTTGATCAGCAATAAGGCACTCGACTCTACATCTAGGGTCCATAGTGGTTTCAGGTCGAAGGATGGTATACACCATTATCACCATGAGAATAACTTATGACACTTTGCATAACATTCTATATAGTATTCTCATAGCGGGTCAATCCAGTATAAATATTACTCTTAATATTCATACCTATGTTTGAGACTTGATAACTCCTTATCCATGATCCATGAGATGTGATCATCAGTCTATAAACATAATAGTCTTCATGCTTTAATGTTATCCCACTTCACAATAAAGCTCGACTGCGGATACTTTAAGAATAGTGTCCTTATGTTTAATGTGATCTCATGATTAAGTCACACTTGATACATTAAACGGACTATCTATTCCAGGGACTTTATTAAACAAACATAATAAAGAAAAAGCCTTTTATTATTAATAAACAATTTGATACAAGTACCAAAAGTATTGGCCTCTAGGGCTTACACCAACACACCGGTCCCTCTTTTAATGTTCTACCTAAATCTACTTTGGCAAGGTTATCCTATCAGGGCACACCCATGAGGTACAGTGGTGTGGTTGTAAAAGCATTCGACGATTCTCATAAAACTGTCATTGGAGAAGTGGACCTCCCAATCAAGATTGGTCTGAGTGATTTCCAAATTACTTTCCAAGTAATGTATATTCACCTGGCCTATAGTTGTTTATTGGGAAGGTCGTGGATTCATGAGGCTGGTGTTGTCACGTCGACGCTACATCAGAAACTCAAATTTGTTAAGAATGGCAAGCTCGTTGTTGTGGGAGGGGAGAAAGCGTTGTTGGTAAGCCATTTGTCATCTTTTAGATATGTTGGAGTTGAAGAAGAAGTTGAAACTCCATTACAAGCTTTATCCATAGCTAATGAAGTACAGAAGACTGGGTCATCCATGTCTTCCTTGAAATATGCACAAGAATTTGTTCAGGATGGTGGCACAGACAAGTGGGGTCGTGTCGTAGAAGTCGTCGAGAACAAGAATAGGGTTGGTCTGTGATTTCAGCAATGGCCGTTCAGAGACGATGTCAAGACTATGCAATAAGTTTTTTGTAGTGGAGGGTTCATTCACAAAGAAGAAGAACACTCAGTTGCTATCCTTAAAGATGAAGATGAAGGAGACAACGCCAACTTTGTGATGCGCAGACAGATTTGCAACAATTGGGTTGCTGTTGACGTTTCTATTGTAGTCCATCGTTCAAAGTAATATGTCTTATTGTTTATGAAAAGTCCTTCTCATATGCCTAAGGGATAAGTGAAACATTGTTTGGAATTTTCATATTATCATCAATAAAATACAATTTTATTCATCCATATTTATGTTGTTTTTACTTTTTGCTTTTTCTGAAAATGGTAATCACAAAAAACATAAATAAGCAATAATTTTTCCCATATATGCATAATATTTGTTTGCACCTCATATTTCTAAAATCAAAATATCAAATCATTATGCAGATTGCTTCTCAAACCCATTGAATATAATGATCTTACTCCCTCTCCAAACTTTGATTTCCCTGTGTTTGAAGCTGAGGAAGAGAATGATGATGAAGACGTTCTTAATGAGTTATCTTGTTTTCTTGAGCACGAGGAAAGAATCATTCAGTCGTTTGAAGAGCAGATTGAGTTGGTCAACTAAGATAACGTCAAGGAAGTCAAGATTGGGTCATAGCTTCGTCCAGAGATTAATAAGGGGTTGGTTGAGCTTCTTTGAGATTACTCTGATGTGTTTTCTTGGTCTTATCAAGATATATCAGGTCTTGATACCGATATTATGGAGTATAGCTTGCCGCTGAAGCCAGAATTCCCTCCAGTCAAGCAAAAGTTGAGAAGAACTCATCCTGATATGGCAGTGAAGATCAAGGAAGAAGTGCAAAAGCAGATTGATGTCGGTTTCCTCGTTACCTCCGAGTATCCGCAGTGGGTGGCCAATATTGTGTCTGTTTCAAAGAAGGACAGAAAATTCTGCATGTGTGTTGATTATAGAGATTTGAATAAAGCTGGTCAGAAAGATGATTTTCCTTTGCCACACATTGATATGTTGGTAGACAATACAACTAAATTCAATGTCTTTTCTTTTATGGACGGATTTTCCGGTTATAATCCGATTAAGATGGCACCCGAAGATATGGATAAGACCATATTCATTACACCTTGGGGAATATTATGTTATCGAGTGATGCCTTTCGGTTTAAAGAATGTTGGTGCAATGTACCAGAGAGCCATGACCACTCTTTTCCATGATAAGATGCATAAAGAGATTGAGGTATATGTTGATGATATGATTGCCAAATGAAGGACTGAAGATGAGCATGTTGAGCATTTATTGAAGTTATTCCAACGTTTGAGGAAGTATAAGCTCCACTTGAATCCCAATAAGTGTACATTTGGTGTTCGCTCTAGTAAGTTGTTGGGCTTTATTGTCAGTGAGAAGGGTATTGAAGTTGATCATTCCAAGGTCAAAGCAATACAAGAGATGTTTGCGCCCAAAATTGAGAAGCAAATCAGAGGTTTTCTCGGCAACTTGAACTATATCTCAAGATTTATATCGCATATGACTGCTACATGTGCACCTATATTCAAGCTCCTTCGGAAAAGCTTTTGACTGGATTAAAGAATATCTGCTTGCTATAAAGCTTTTGACAGGATTAAAGAATATCTGCTTGAGCCGCTAATTCTGTCTCCGCCTGTTGAAGGAAGACTTTTGATCATGTATTTGACTGTGCTTGAAGAGAGTATGGGTTGTGTTCTTGGTCAACAAGATGAGTTCGGTAAGAAAGAATATGCAATTTACTACCTCAATAAGAAGTTCACCGAATGTGAGTCTCGGTATTCTATGCTTGAGAAGACATGTTGTGCTTTGGCTTGGGTTGTTAAGCGTCGACGCGAGTATATGTTGAATCATACTACTTGGTTGATATCTAAAATGAATCCAATCAAGTATATATTTGAAAATCCTCCTTTAACTAGGAGGATTTCCCGTTGGCAGATGTTGTTATCTGAGTATGATATTGAATACCAAGCTCAAAAAGCGATTAAAGGTAGTGTCTTGGCTGACCATTTGGCTCACCAACCTATTGATGATTATCAGTCAGTGCAGTATGATTTCCCTAACAAAGATATATTGTATTTGAAGATGAAATATTATGATGAACCATTGCTTGAAGAAGGGTAGAACCTGGTTCCCGTTGGGGCATGGTATTTGATAGAGCTGTTAATTCATATGGTAATGGCATTGGGGAAGTGATTATTACTCCTCAAGGCACTCATTTTCTGTTTATAGCTAGATTGACCTTCAAATGTACAAATAATATGGATGAGTATGAAGCTTGCATTATAAGGCTCGAAGAATCCATTGATCTCATAATCAAATATCTTGATGTCTATGGAGATTCAGCTTTGGTGGTTAATCAGATCAAAGGTGAATGGGAGAAGAATCAACTCGGTTTGATACCGTATAGAGATTATGTGGGGAGGATATCAACTTTCTTTACAAAAGTTGAGTTTCATCATATCCCTCAAGATGAGAACCGGATGGAAGGTGCTCTCGCAATGTTGGCTTCCATGGTTGTGGTGAAGTATTATAATGAAGTTCCTAATCTGACTGTAATGCGTCTTGACAGGCTAGCTCATGTGTTTGCTATTGAAGAAATCAAGGATGATAAGCCATGGTACCATGATATCAAATGTTTCCTCCATAGTCAGATGCACCGGTATGGGGCATCTTAGAAAGATAAGAAGACTTTGAGAAGATTAATTGGCAATTTCTACCTGAATGGTGATATGCTTTACAAGAGGAATTTTGGTATGGTTTTGCTCATATGTGTGGATAGACACAAAGCAGACTTATTGATGACAGAAGTCCATGAAGGTTCCTTTGGTACTCATTCCACTGGACATCTTATGGCAAAGTAGATGTTGAGAGCATGTTACTATTGGCTGACAATGGAATCTGATTATTGCAAGTTTGTGAATAAAGGCCACAAGTGTCAAATTTATACGGATAAGATTCATGTTCCTCAGACACTTTTGAATATCATTTCCTCTCCATGGCCCTTATCCATGTGGGGAATTGATATGAATGGCATGATTGAGCCCAAAGCATCAAATGGACATCATTTCATTTTAGTGGCTAATTATTACATTACAAAGTGGGTTGAATCGGCATCGTATGCAAATGTGACCAAGCAAGTTATTGTAAGGTTTATCAAGAATCAGATTATATGTCGATCTGGTGTGCCAAGCAAGATCATTATTGATAATGGATCGAACTTGAATAACAATATGGTGGAAGATCTCTGCAAAGATTTGAAGATATCATATCATAATTCTTCTCCCTACAGACCCAAGATGAATAGGGTTGCTGAAGCTGCAAACAAGAATCTCAAGAAGATTATCCAAAAGATGGTTGTGACGTATAAAGATTGGCATGAGATGCTACCATTTGCTTTGCATGGGTACCTTACATCTGTCCGCACTTAAACAGGGACAACCCCTTTATCTCTTGTTTATGGCATGGAAGTTGTGCTCCCCTTGGAGGTTGAGATCCCATTATTGCGTGTGCTGATGGAAGCCAAGTTGACCGAAGCTGAATGGTGTCAAACCATATATGATCAGTTGAATTTGATTGAAGATAAGAGATTGACTGCCACATGTCATGGTTAGTTATATCAACAGATAATGAAGAAAACTTTTGATAAAAAGGTCAAGCCTCATGTGTTCAGAGAAGGTGACCTCGTGCTCAAGAAGATCTTATCTTTCAAACATGATTCGAGGGACAAGTGAACTCCTAATTCTGAAGGTGCATATGTTGTTAAGAGAGTCTTCTCAGGCGGTGCATTGATTCTTACAATTATGGATGGTGAAGAGTTCACTCGTCCTGTGAACGCCGATGCAGTCAAGAAATACTTCGCCTAAAAAGAAAAGAACAACTCGCTAAGTTGAAAACCCGAAAGGGAGACTTAGGAAAAAATGAGTGTCGTAGTGGATTGAAAACCCGAAAGGGCGATCTATGCAAAAGTTAGAGACATAAAATAGAAAAATCATCCTGGTAGATTGAGTACCCCACCTTGGGGCAATCTAGGCAAAAATTAGGGATTATGGCAAGCAACTGCATCCGGCCAAGTATGATTGTTGAAGCAGTATAGTCAGTCATTTGGTTCTGATTCATCATTCTCATCCAAAGACAATAGCACATTGGATTTCAAAGTTGGTAGAGGAGAGTAGTGGTCATTGTATTAAATGTAGCCCTTTTCCATGTAAATTACCATTTTCAAACTTTGTAAAGATCCATGGAGTTTTGCCATTTGCAGACTACCATTCTATTAAATAAAATTGAGCCTTTATCGAATTATTTGCTATTCTTATTTGTTTTTGTTTAATAAAACTGTATTTTATGATGATAATTTTGAAATAAATAAATCAATGGATAAACCTTTTTTCTGAAATAATAAGACATTGACTTTAAGAACATTGAATTCGAAAAGGAATGTCAACAGCAACCTAAGAACGGTAAGTCTTGACGTGTGAAGCATGGTTGCCTTCCCCAAGAAGTGTTCGGAGTTGTTTGCTCCCTGAATAATTCTCTGTTTATCCCCAGTGTGGCTTATATGTTGTTCTCCTTGTAGTTCATCACTCTATCCCTAGCTGAGTTCTTCATGGATTTCCATTCTCAGTTTGCATTTGAACCCTTGATCTCCGGTGAAACCTTTATTTGGTTTTCAGATCCCCGACACCTCTATTTGTTTGTTGCATAGACATGGCAGTGTTTCCCCTTTATGAGTTCCTGCAGGCCTGGTTGATATTTTGGTACCTTGGAATTGGTTTATTTCTAAATCTCCAAGAAGAGTCTTATGACTGATGGCATTGTTGCTGATTGCATCCTCGTGTGGCGCTTGATTTGTCCTGGCAGATTTTTATTCCCTAATGAAGTCCTCACAGATTTTATATTAATTGATAGAATCCCCAGTAAGTTGTTTGGTTCCGCATTCAGAGTTTTTTGCCTTTTGTTATGACGTGGATTCCCCGCGAAGTTTCTTCTTCTGATGAAAGATCTCCCAGTTCGGGCAGTGTTTGACTCTGAGCAATATTGATAAAACTGTCCCCTATAGGGTTGTCTCTCATTTGATATGGTGTTGACCTAAAATTTCCCGTAACGTTGACTTAAGGCTTTGAAATATATATATATATATATATATATATATATATATATATATATATATATATATATATATATATATATATATATATATATATATATATATATATATATATATCGCTCAGCTTGAAGATGTGGATCCTTAGAAGATTTCTTATCCTCAGCATATTGGTTGATATTTCTCAGCAGTGCTTTCGTCCCCCGTGAAGTTGCCAAGCTGTATTTTATCATCTCCCAGAGAGTTTGAGCTTTAAGCAAGATCTTTGTTAATCATAGCTTATTCTATAGTAGTTATTTCCTCCTCTCCCGAGAGTCAAGTTTTGAGTTGGATTTGTTCCGATCCCCGTGATTGCTATATATATATTCTTCATTTTTCTCTGAGCGATGAGTCTTCAGCAGTTTTTGGTCGGATGCACGTTCTCCATGTCTTCCCCAACCAGAGTTGAGCATTTGATTTGGATTGTTATATCCCCATTCTTTCTTGAGTGCATGGTTGCATGTTATTCCCAGGTAGATGAATATTTGAGTTAGGATTCATATCCTCGATGATTTATTTTCATCCGTAGCATATTCTCCAGTTGGTTTTCTTATCTTGTTGAGATTAGACGAGTATCTAGTTGTGATGATTGGATCTTCATGTTTATATCCTTTGTGCTCGTTTGTCAGCATAATCATATACATGCATAAGCATGACACCAGATATTTCATTGTGCATTTTTACACATTGACCTAATTTTTTCTGATCCCCTGCTTTTGTGATATCATTTCCCCATGCAGATTTGATGTGTTTGTCCTTCTTCATTGTAGAGTGTCAGCCCCTTAAGGAGAAAGAGTTTATCCTTTCTTCTTCCCCACTGAGCCATTTCATCGTGGATGATTATTATTTATGTTTCCTCCCTAGTTTATTATATAGATAGAACCACGCCCCTTGAGTTATATCCTCATTGGGTTGAGTCTTGTTTGACTGTTTCTTTCTAGTTTTTACGTAGATAGATCTTTTGGTCCCCAAGAATTTATTACCCAGTAACTGGTAATATCCTTCTTGATGTTGAATACTTTATCTATATGAATATACACAGTAACCGGTAAAAGGTAATTTACTTCTTTGATTTCCCCTTCGGATTCGCTTTCGTTTCCCCATCGAGTTTATCCTTGATATGTTCATCTTAATCGATGACAAATATTCTCTCTTTGGTCTTCTACCCAGTAACCGGTAGTTGTAAATCCTATTTATTTTTTATGGTTTATCCTTGATATATTCATCTTAATCGATGACGAATATTCTTCCTTCTGAGTCTATCCTTGATATGTTTACCCTAACCGGTAACAGATATTCTTCCTTTGGTCTTCTACACACTAATCGATAGTTATAAATCCTATTTCTTTATGGTGGTTTATCCTTGATATGTTCATCTTAACCGGTGACTGATATTCTTCCTTCTGAGTCTATCATTGATATGTTTACCCTAACCGGTAACAAATATTCTTCCTTCGGCCTTCTGCCTAATAACAGGTAGTTGTAAATCCTTCTTTCCCAACAAGTTTATCCTTGATATATTTACCTTAACCGGTAACGGATATTCTTTACGGCATGTCTATTCTTGATATGTTTACCCTAACCGGTAACGGATATTCTTTCCTTCGTTCTTCTTCCCAGTAACTGGTAGATATAAATCCCATGTTTTTGTGGTCGATAACCTTTGTTAAGCTGCCCGATAACCGGTAGTTGATGATTCTCCCCGGCAGTCTATCCTTGATATGTTTACCTTAACCGGTAGCAGATATTCTTTCCTTAGGTCTTCTATCCAATAACTGGTAGTTGTAAATCCCATTTTTCCCGTTAGTTTATCCTTGATATGTTTACCTTAACCGGTAATGGATATTCTTCCTTTGGTCTTCTGCCTAATAGCAGGTAGTTATAAATGCTATTTTTTCATGTTTCCCCATTACGTTATTCTTACCCAGTTATCGATAATGGATATTCCTCATTTTCCTCAACGAGACATCCTTTATATGTTTACCTTAACTGGTAACAAATGTCCCTCTGTCCAAGTGTATTATCTTCCTACTCTGTATCAAGTGATGGATAATATATCTCTTTTACTCATGTGTTAAAGTTTTTCTTCCCCAGTTAAGTCAAGATTCATATTTCTTTGTGAACTTGAATTTCCTTTTGTTTGGGTATTTTAGCTTCGTTCTGATTTACATCTTTCCCCAGTGGATTGTTCCTTGCTGTATTGGTGTTATCCCGATACATGCAGTTTCTCTTTCCCAATCCGAGTCTTGCCATGGATTTATTTTCATGGAAATTCCCTCGTGTCTCCAGCAGTTTTTAAGTCGCAGCATGGCCTACGCATAACTTTTATCCCCAGAGTCTCTATCTCCTTAGTGAGTTTTTCCTTGTGGGATGCATTATGCTCCTGTGGACATTCAGTCTCTCCCAGATTCTTTTCCTTTATGGCAATATATTCCCCACAAAGATTACTTTGCATTCATATCATATGCATCATGAGGTCTCTTAGGGACCAAAATTTGTTTCTTGTTATTATTATTTAAGTTCATTCTACCGTGTTGATACAAATATTTAACCTTCACATCCCCTGATAGAATGATCTTAAATAGGGGCAGCTGTAAGACCCCATTTTGACCTCTAAGAACCCTCATGCCATCTCATAACTTGGCATTGGCATTGGGATCATACCTTGGTATCCTCTTCACCTATCATCCATTGGGTTTGCATTGGGAGAGATCACCAAGCATTTATGATTGTATCATACTTTATTTTCTTTGTTTACTAACCAAAATACCAAAAATATGTCTATGTGTAGCTTTATTTCTTTTGTAGGTAGTGTGTATGTCCACCCGTGCCTCATCAAGCTAACAACTAGGGTTTGAGACCCTCAATGCAAGATATCAAGTTAGAAAAGTTCCACATTGGTTCAAATCATCATATATGGATCCCCATGTTCTTTATTTTACATTTTGATAAAGAATTCATCAAGAATTTGAACCTTCTTTATCAAGGAAGCACTAATTCATTTAGGTATCGTGTGTGTCTTCCTCAGCAATTTTCTTCAAAATTTGGTCAAATATATTAAGGGATACTCTATTTTACTTCATAATAAGCATATATGATCCACCATGAGCCCCAAAGAGCAAAGGAACTTCAAGTTTGCAAGTTGGTCCAAGGAGGTTGACCAGAAAAGTCAACTCGTCAAATCTAGGGTTCCCTAGACCCTATCTCCTAGAATTTTTGTCATATTAAAATTATTCCAAGAGAAAAGTTACTCTTTATGACATTACAAACAACTTTCATGTTGTCATCAAGAGCTAATTTTTCTTGGAAAGTCATTTTTATGGCGAAATAGTATAGCTCATTTTGTTTGTGCCCTAGATAGAAGGTCAACTTCTAAGAATCATAACTTCCTAAATTTTTGTGATATGAATATTCTACAAGTTTCATGATCAATTTCAATATGTATTCTTCAACTTTTATTCTTTGAGAAAGGTCAAATTCCACTTGCAATGGCATGTGCCATGAGGAAACATTATAGGTCCATTTGGGTCCTTTATCATTGAACAAACAATTTTCCATAACTTCTAAAATCCATAACTCCATCAGGCAAGCTCCAAATGGTGTCAAATTTATGACCAAATTTAATATTATTAAAATAGATACAACTTTAAAGAAGGAACCAAAGTCATTTGAATATCATAGCAAAATTTATTCAAGGTGGGAAAAAGGGTCATTTGACTTTTAACTTAGAAATTTTCAAGTATGTTTGATTCCTCCAACTTCAAAGACATGATTCATCATGTTCCATGCTTCAAATGGAAAAGGTTCCAACATCAAAGTTGTTCCCCATGATGGTAGCTTTTCAAAGAGCCCAAGAGAATTCCATCTGGACACCAATTGAGTGACTTGCATATGGTTTCTTTGCATGGCCCAATTTGGAAACTTTTGAACTCAAATATTACACATCTTTGCATGGCCTCATGTTATGATCTCAGCATCATTTGTGCACGAATTTGGACTGATTGCAATGATCATTTGGGCTTAAACACATACCCATGCACCCATACACATTGAATTACTATTTTTGGCCAAAATTTGAAATGGTGCAAAGATCAATTCCATTGCCTATAAATTGAGATGCATTGCCTCAGATTGAGGGAGGACCATTGCCTAAGCTTTTCCCATCAATACCATAGCCACTTTGCATAGAATACCTTGAAGATTTCATTGAAATTGAGCTTCTAGTTCAACTTCTATTTCTGAACTAGAAGTCCAAGGATTCACATTCATTTTCATTCTAATCATCTCCTGTAAGCAAAACGAAGCAAGACCAAGTGAAATAGCATCAAGATCGAGCTTCAACACTGCAATCCAAAGGTGATTTTTCTAGAAATTCAACTCTTCAATTCTCTCTCATTTCTTAATATTTTGGCTTACTTTTTGGTTGACTAAAGCCCTACCAATGTAGGCATTGATAATGAGTTGCTTTGAGGATGAATCGAAGCAATTCAATTTGAACACCTCAACTTTCAACTCCATATTTCTCATTATAGAGTGATAGTTGAAATATTTGGAGGTCATATTTGGAATCCTCATGATTTTATCTTCAATTTGATATATGATCCATAAATTTTGGTGACATTTTTATTTGGACCAGTCTAGTGAAGTGGTCGGAAAGGATAATCAGGGCTAGGGCTCCACTTGTGTGTTGACACTGTTCAAACCATTTGAACCCATGGCCACGTTCTATCTGGTCCCTTGATTGTGATTACCAAGTGTACGCGCGTGTTGACTATAATGCATGATGGATGTGATGCGCTTGGCCATCAGATTTGCCACCTCAATTAATGAGGGAGATCTGATGGCTCTTATTTTTTCTATTTTCTTTTATTTTCCAAATTTATTTTTAAATACCATTTTCTTTTAAAATTCACTATAATTTCAATTTTAATCCAAAAAATATGGGACCACCACCAAAATTTCACAAAACAAAACAAGTCTCTATATAACAATAGAGTAGCAACTATCTTTCTAAAACAAAACAAGTCTCTATAATAGTAGAACACATACCACTAAGTAATTAATCCTAACAATATCAGTTGATAATAAAAAGCAAATGAGTTGTAATTTCAAGATCTCAATATAACAACAACTCACAACTTAGTATGCACAAACAATATCAAAAATTAAATGACAAAAATGAAACAATCCGAAATCAAATCGAAAACTAAATGCGACAAACAAACATAGATTCTAACATCAACACAGAAAGCACAATCTAGAATGTAAAAACTGACCACCAATGGATCTAAAACTCGGAATTGAATCACAACATAATCGGAAACTAAAACAAGCTAGCAAACAAACGAAGAACATAACCAAATTGAAATGATACACAACTCAAATAAAATGAAATTCGAACAGAAAAATACCGAATATTATGCGAGTGAAACCGTCAATGGAAGCTGCAAGTTGTTGCTGTTGTTTTGAAATCTCCTTCATTATTAAGCCTGAATCTCTTCTTCATAAAACTTGACTGATTTGATTCAAATGATACTTGATGCCTTTATGTTACTAACCGTGGCAGTGAAATCGTGTTGCTTCAACATGTGCGGTCATATGAAGCATGGTCGTTGTGTTATGCGTGTCTAAGGTCGGTCGGACATGGTGTTGGTTCATGTATGACGGATCAGGGGTGGATTTCACTGTGATTGAAGAATGGAGAGGTTACGGGTGGGTGGTTGAGAAGGCAGAAAAGGATGTCATGATGATGATGGTGGCGTGGCAGAGCAAAGGAGAAGAGGAAGATGGAGTGTGGCACGGTTGTTTATGTGAAAGAATAAAGATGCAGTGAGATTTTGGATTTTTTATGATGAGTCGAAGGTATCAGTTTGAAGAGAGAGGTCTATGTGATTAAATTTAAGAGAGAGAAAAAATAGTGTCCTTTGCTTGCTGATGGGAATCGAATATATGAAGGAAATTTCATATAAGCAAAGTTGTGTTATCTTATCAACCAAAAAGACAATTAATTTTCCTTTGCCAGCTCATCTGATCATTACTAATGAGGAGGAGATATTTTGTTTTCTTAATTTTTTTATTTTAAAAAAACTTAATTTCTAAATAAAATAAAATCAAAGTCTAAAATAAATAAAAATTAATAAAAGAAAAATAAAATTACATTTATGAATATAATTGATTCTAACTAATTAGACTAATTAAAATGGATAAAAAAATAAAAATAATTAGATAAAAAGTAAATAAAACTCGGACCCAAAAGTGTCTCAAAAAATAAACTGAATGCGTTGAAATTATCAGTGTGAAACAAACTTCTCGGAAACATACAGGTTTTGGTCAAATTTTGAAATAAAAATTGATCGGTCAAAACACTCAAACTGATCAGAACACGGTCGAAAAAGTAGTTGAAAAAATAAAATGAGCACCCCAGGTTGAACTATGTGAACTGTAGATCAATAAAACTGACGTCTGAAATCCTAATATTTAAATTTTTCATCCGCTAATTCGACATACAATTGAGAAACGATTCGACCGGTCTATTTGTAGATTCGAAAAATTATTCCAAGCGACATTTTAAGTGTTATGCAAAACAAAAATTCATGTTGTGATGAGTATACAAATGCAAACATCTTGTAAATGCACCGAAATATTGACTGAATAAACATAAACAGACAATCAGATGCAAATGAATCGCTCTTGGACCATTTGCTGTTGATTCTCAAACACAAACAAAACCTATAAAGATTCAGACGATGACAACACTCTTGATTATCATCTTCTGAACCTCTGAAACAAGATGCAACATAATGAATGATGCATGGAGATTTGAGAAATCAAGTTTTTTGATTTCTTAATCAACAGATGACTGAATGAGTGTCATCAAGACCAGATAAAATGCCAGAATTCATGACTTTTCATCTAAACTCTGATAAATGCTTTTAACTTATGAAATGCACGACAAAATGGATCAATTTTACTATAAGGATGCAAGTGAAAACTCAGGATAAAATTTAGGGTATGACACATATATCATAACTTTGGAAGTATATTCGTGATCCATCTCATGTTATTAGGATGGATGATGTGCAAGTGAGGGATAGCCTTACAATAGAAGCATTGCCCTAAGAATTGAGGATCGGAAATTGAAGAAGCTGAGAGGAAAAGAGATTTCTCTAGTGAAAGTTGTTTGGGGAGGAGTAACTGGAGGAAATATGACTTGGGAGCTGGAGAGACGGATGCGGGAAACATACCTCGAATTTCATATGGTAGAAGGCCAAGTGTGGGAGGGGCTCTTGCTCCTATCAAGTGCTACACGTGTGGTGGTGCAGGACATCATGCCAATGAGTGTAAAAGTGATGAAAATAAATGTTTTAAATATGGGAAGTCAGTACATTTGATCTCTAATTGCAAAATTAATGTGCCTACTTGTTAAAATTATGGGGAACCTGGTCACATCAGCACCACTTTTCAAAAACCACAAAAAACCCAGACTAGAGGGAAGGTGTTTACGTTGACTAGATCTCAGCCTAACAGTTCTAACAGGTTGATTAGAGGTACATGTTATATTCATAACATCCCTTTGATTGCTATTATTGACATGGGTGCAACACACTCATTTGTTTATGCTAATTATGTATGAAAAGTGGGTCTTGTTTTATCTACTATGAATAATGGACTAGTTATCGAGACTCCAGCTAACGGGTTGGTGACTACTTATTTGGTATGCCTAAAATGTCCTTTGTCCATCTATGGTAAGGACTTTTGTATTGATTTAATTTGTTTACCGCTGGAAGATATGAATGGAATTATGGGAATGAACTAGTTGAAGTTCAACCATGTATATAACAATTGTTACAACAAAAATTTACGGTTTCTTACTCCTGAAGATAAACAAGAAGATGATTTTATATGTGCTAAAGAATTGAGGGAATTGTTGAAAGATGAAGATAAAGCATTTGCAATGTTTGCCTCTCTATCTGTGGAGAGTCTGACGACTATTGAAGGGTTATCAGTGGTGTGTGAATTTCCAGAGGTGTTTCTAGATGACATGTATGAATTGCCTCCCAAGAGAGAGGCAATGTTTAATATTGATCCTATACCTGGTACTAGGCCGATTTTTATGGAACCATATGAAATGTCTGCATTAAAGTCGATAGAATTAAATAATTGGTTGGAACACTTACTTGAAAAGAGATTTATTAGACCAGGTCTATCGCCTTGGGGAGCTCCAGTGCTATTGGTGAAGAAGAAAGATGGTAGTATGCATTATGTGTTGATTATCGGCAATTGAATAAAGTGATTATCAAAAATAAATATCCACTTCTGAGAATCGATGACTTAATGGATCAACTAGGGGAATGTGTATTTAGAAAATTTGATTTGAGATCAGGTTACCATCAGATCCGAGTTAAAGACAAGTATTCAGAAGATGACTTTTAGAACCCGATACAACCATCACGAATATCCGGTGATGCCTTTAGGAGTGTGTAATGCACCAGGGGTGTTCATGGAATATATGACCATATTTTTCATTTGTACCTTGATCAATTTATCATAGTCTTTATTGATGACATACTGATTTACTCTAAGTCAGATGAGGAACATGCATAACATTTGAGAGTTGTACTATAGGTACTTAAAGAAAATAAGTTGTTTGTGAAATTGTCGAAGTGTGAGTTTAGGCTACCTGAAGTGAGTTTCCTGGATCATGTGATTTATGGTGATGGCATATCAGTAGATCCGTCCAAGGTAGATGCAGTTCTACAATGGGAAACTCCTAGATCAGTTACAGAGATCATAAGCTTTCTAGGATTGGTTGGTTACTATCGTAGGTTTATTTAAGGGTTTTCAAATTTAGCCATTCCGTTGACTCAATTGACTCGAAAGGGTCAGGCCTATGTTTGGGACATCCATTGTGAAGAAAGCTTTAGAGAACTCAAAAATAAGTTGACTACAACTCCAGCTTTAATTTTACTAAATCCTTTTGAACCGTTTATGGTATACTATGATACATCTAAAATGGGTTTAGGCGGTGTGTTGATGTAAGATGGTAAGGTGGTGGCGTATGCTTCACGACAACTGAAAGTACACGAGAGGAATTATCCCACTCACGATCTTGAACTAGAAGCAGTGGTATTTGTGTTAAAAATCTGAAAACACTATCTTTATGGTTCAAGGTTCGAGGTATATAGTGACCATAGGAGTTTAAAATACTTATTTGATCAAAATGAGTTGAACATGGGGCATGGGAGGTGGTCGAAATTTCTAAAGGATTATGACTTTGGTTTAAATTATCATCCAGGTAAAGCTAACATCGTGGTTGATGCTTTAAGTCGAAAGTCTATTCATATGTCGGCATTGATGGTTAGGGAATTGGAGTTAATTTAACAGTTTAGAGATATGAGTATGGTTTATGAAATGACACCGGAAAGTGTGATGTTGAGTATGTTAAAAGTAAACAATGAATTCCTTAATGAGACCAGGGAGAATAAAAAATTGGATGTTAAGCTGGTGGATCTATTGATATCAGATAACGCAAGTGCAAATGGTGATTTTAAGGTAGATGAATATGGAGTACTGAGGTTTCGAGGTAGAGTATGTGTACCTGACAATCCTGCATTGAAGAGATTGATTCTTGAGGAAAGTCATAGGAGTAGTTTGAGTATTCATCCTAGGGATACAAAGATGTATCAGGATCTCAAGAAAATATTTTGATGGCCAAGAATGAAGCGAGATGTAGCACAGTTTCTGTACATGTGTTTGACTTGCCAGAAGTCAAAAGTAGAACACTAGAAACCTTCGGGTTTGATGCAGCCTTTGGACATTCTAAAGTGGAAATGGGATAGCATTTCCATGGAATTCGTGACAGGATTACCGAATACTCCTAGAGGGCATGATACTACATGTGTGATTGTCGATATATTGACGAAATTAGCACACATCATTCCAATTAACATCAATTTCTCTTTATAGAAGTGAGCTGAGATTTATATCTGTGAGATAGTGAAGTTGCATGGAGTTCCTTTGAGTATAGTTTCTGACAGAGACCCTCAGTTTACATCCAGATTTTGGAAAAGTTTGCAAGATGCTTTGGGTACTAAATTGAAGTTTAGTTTTACTTACCATCCGTAGACTGACAAGCAAATTGAGAGAACTATTCAGTTATTTAGGACTTATTAAGGGCTTGTATACTCGAGCAAGGAAGTACTTGGGATGGTCATTTGTCTTTGATTGAGTTTATTTATAATAATAGTTTTCATTCTAGTATCGGAATAGCGTCATTTGAAGTATTATATGGTCAGAGGTGTAGGACACCTCTGTGTTGGTATGAATCAGACGAGAGTGTTGTACTTGGACCGGAGATTGTCAAACAGACTACTAAAAAAGTGAACATGATCTGAGATAAAATGAAA
Organism: Lathyrus oleraceus; assembly: GCF_024323335.1. Classification (NCBI taxonomy): domain Eukaryota; kingdom Viridiplantae; phylum Streptophyta; class Magnoliopsida; order Fabales; family Fabaceae; genus Lathyrus; species Lathyrus oleraceus. Next base: position 520,301,091 of record NC_066585.1, on the reverse strand, counting down.
ATAGCACAGAGTAGGCAAAAGAGTTATCATGATGCGAGAAGAAGAGATTTGGAATTTCAGGAAGGTGATCATGTGTTCCTTAGAGTTAATCTTGTGATAGGCGTTGGACAGACGCTGAAATTGAAGAAGTTGACTCCTAAATCTATTGGCCCATATCAAATTTCTTAGAGAATTGGGATTGTTGCTTATAGAGTGGCCTGACCAATCGATCTTTCGAATTTATATGACGTGTTCCATATTGTCGCGGTGCGAAAAATACCCGAGCATAAGGAACGCTCGAAATATAAACAAAACAGAGTCGCCATCGAACTTTATTTATTCCCAAAGAGGGAAAGGGAAAATATCAATAAAACCCATGAAAAACAAAAAGAAATGGTCGTCGCAACCAAATCGGGTTCGGGAGTCGGTTATGCAAGGGGAAGGTATTAGCACCCCTCACATCCATCGTACTCGATGAGACCCATTTAGTTAATTTCGTGTTAGAGTTTTAGCGTGATATCATTTACGATCTTCTACTTATCGGGTGAGGAAAGAGAAAGAAAGGAAAGACTTAGGGTTTTTAATATTAATGTGCCTGACAAGATTTCACAATCCTGCTCCTACGTATCTCCAGGTGCTATGAAGAACTCAAGGCATACGTAGTTCTACCCAAAGAGAACTACTTGATGGATTGCTTTTAAATAAAGTGATGCTTGGATTACATTTAAGTGATTAAACCTTTACTTGCTGCTCACTCTTGGAGGCTGAAGTCTTTGTTTGTTTCGCTTCAAAATAGATGTCGCATACTCTTTTCTGAAAATGTTTTCGGAGTCGCACAAGGGTGGAAAACAAGTTTGATGAGTTTGAGTTGATTTTAAGCGGAGACAAACATCCAAGCAGTGAGCTCTACTGCAGTACTCAGATGCTCGAAAAGGAAGAGGCCTAAGCCTAATCACTCTCTTTTTATCCAATAGTTTATTATGAAAATGTGCGGCAAATTAGGTCAAAGTTCATTAACGGAAGATGATTAATCAGACATAGAGCTCTACAGCAGTGTCCAAATAATCGAGAAAGAGAAGGTCGATACCCAATCAATCTTTTTCTTCTATAAGAGAAATGACCTAATTCTAGTAATTATTGTATTTTAATATGGAAGACGAATGTTTGAGCACTGAGCTCTACAGCAGTATCCTAACATCCGAAACAGAGAAAGTCTAAACTTAATCAATTTCTTCCATTTTTATTGTGAAAAGCTTTTGAAAATAGGAGGACCACTTGACGTTGGATCAAGAGTCTGAAATTTACTTGTGAAAAGAATTTGGATGTGGCGGGGGTTAAAAGTTTTTTTAACATATGACAATTGCTCGAATGGCCGAGCAAGGCTACACGTATCCAAGTAATTGAGGAGAGGAATCGAAGGCTCAAGGTCATCTCCTTTTTCACCCATTTTAAAACAGTTTTTAAATATGATTATGTATTTTGGATTTGATTAGGGAAAATGCACTCGATGTTTGATCGAGGTTCATATCATTTGCGTTTGAAACGAAAGACATGAATTATGAAAGTGGTTTTGAAATGGTTTTGATTAGGAATGAGATGGAATTGACTTGGTTTGAAAAAGATTGTGAAATGATAGTGAAATTAGTCGATCAATTTTTTGTTAACAACATTAATTGACTAAAATTCGGTTAAATAGATTAATTAAGTTAATTAAGATTAATTATCAAAATTATTTGACTAAGTCAAATAATCAAGTTAATTAAAATTGATTACTTAATTTAAACGACATAAAATTTTCGAATCCACAGATGACAAACTTGACTTATCGCAATGAAATAACATAATAGAACCATATCATTGTTTATTATATCACCAATTATGCTATGTTACGAGTCTCCACCCAAAAGTTCAGTGAAATTGGAAAAAATAAGATTAATTGCTACAGTAGGTTGCACCAAAATATGAATCAATGCTAAAAAAAACTTAGAGTTCTATTTGATCAATACTTCAAACCTGTATTTTCAAAATAAATAAATAAATATGATATATATAATATTTAACCACAAAAGTCAACCAACAATTACATTACTATAACAAAACAAAAAATCTAAATAATAGTAGAAAATATTCTATAAACTAATCAATGCTAACAATATTAGTGGATAATAAATTGTAATTTTAAGATCTCAATACAACAACAATTATATTATTATAACAAAAACAAATCTAAATAAATAATAGAACACATACTACTAACTAATCAATGCTAACAATATAAGTTGATAATAAAAAGTAAATGAGTTGTAATTTCAATATCTCAATACAGTAGCAACTATCTTACTAAAACAAAACAAGTCTCTATAATAGTAGAACACATACCACTAAGTAATTAATCCTAACAATATCAGTTGATAATAAAAAGCAAATGAGTTATAATTTCAAGATCTCAATATAACAGCAACTCACAACTTAATATGCACAAACAATATCAAAAATTAAATGACAAAAATGAAACAATCCGAAATAAAATCGAAAACTAAATGCGACAAACAAACTTAGATTCTAACATCAACACAGAAAGCACAATCCAAAATGTAAAAACTGACCACCTATGGATCTAAAACTCGGAATTGAATCACAACATAATCGGAAACTAAATCAAGCTAGCAAACAAACGAAGAACATAACCAAATTGAAATGATACACAACTCAAACAGAATGAAATTCGAACAGAAAAATACCGAACATTATGCGAGTGAAACCGTCAATGAAAGTTGCAAGTTATTGCTGTTGTTTTGAAATCTCCTTCATTGTTAACCCTGAATCTCTTCTTGATAAAACTTGACTGAGTTGATTCAAATGATACTTGATGCCTCTATGTTACTAACCGTGGCAGTGAAATCGTGTTGCTTCAACATGTGCGGTCATATGAAGCATGGTCGTTGTGTTATGCGTGTCTAAGGTCGGTCGGACATGGTGTTGGTTCATGTATGACGGATCAGGGTGGATTTCACTGTGATTGAAGAATGGAGAGGTTACGGGTGGGTGGTTGAGAAGGCAGAAAAGGATGTCATGATGATGATGGTGGCGTGGCAGAGCAAAGGAGAAGAGGAAGATGGAGTGTGGCACGGTTGTTTATGTGAAAGAATAAAGATGCAATGAGATTTTGGATTTTTTATGATGAGTTGAAGGTATCAGTTTGAAGAGAGAGATCTATGTGATTAGATTTAAGAGAGAGAAAAAACAGTGTCCTTTGCTTGCTGATGGGAATCGAATATATGAAGGAAATTTCATATAAGCAAAGTTGTGTTATCTTATCAACCAAAAAGACAAAATTAATTTTCCTTTGCCAGCTCATCTGATCGTTACTAATGAGGAGGAGATATTTTGTTTTCTTAATTTTTTTATTTTAAAAAAACTTAATTTCTAAATAAAATAAAATCAAAGTCTAAAATAAATAAAAATTAATAAAACAAAAATAAAATTACATTTATGAATATAATTGATTCTAACTAATTAGACTAATTAAAATGGCTAATAAAATAAAAATAATTAGATAAAAAGTAAATAAAACTCGGACCCAAAAGTGTCTCAAAAAATAAACTGAATGCGTTGAAATTATCAGTGTGAAACAAACTTCTCGGAAACATACACGTTTTGGTCAAATTTTGAAATAAAAATTGATTGGTCAAAACACTCAAACTGATCAGAACGCGGTCGAAAAGGTAGTCGAAAAAATAAAGTGAGCACCCCAGGTTGAACTATGTGAACTGTAGATCAATAAAACTGACGTCTGAAATCCCAATATTTAAATTTTTCATCCGCTAATTCGACATACAATTGAGAAACGATTCGACCGGTCTATTTGTAGATCCGAAAAATTATTCCAAGCGACATTTTAAGTGTTATGCAAAACAAAAATTCATGTTGTGATGAGTATACAAATGCAAACATCTTGTAAATGCACCGAAATGTTGACTGAATAAACGTAAACAGACAATCAAATGCAAATGAATCGCTCTTGGACCATTTGCTGCTGATTCTCAAACACAAACAAAACATATAAAGATTCAGACGATGACAACACTCTTGATTATCATCTTCTGAACCTCTGAAACAAGATGCAACATAATGAATGATGCATGGAGATTTGAGAAATCAAGTTTTTTGATTTCTTAATCAACAGATGACTGAATGAGTGTCATCAAGACCAAATAAAATACCAGAATTCATAACTTTTCATCTAAACTCTGATAAATGCTTTTAACTTATGAAATGCACGACAAAATGGATCAATTTTACTATAAGGATGCAAGTGAAAACTCAGGGTAAAATTTAGGGTATGACACATATATCATAACTTTGGAAGTATATTCGTGATCCATCTCATGTTATTAGGATGGATGATGTGCAAGTGAGGGATAACCTTACAATAGAAGCATTGCCCTGAGAATTGAGGATCGAAAATTGAAGAAGCTGGGAGGAAAAGAGATTTCTCTAGTGAAAGTTGTTTGGGGAGGAGTAACTGGAGGAAATATGACTTGGGAGTTGGAGAGACGGATGCGGGAAACATACCTCGAATTGTTCTTGTCAAGTAAATTTTCGAGGACAGAAATATTCTAAGTGGGGGAGAGTTGTAACACCCCAAAATTTTATTATTTATTTTCTTAATATAAATTATGGAATTTGTGTGTGTTGTGATGTTATGTTGTATTAAGGGAAACCCTTGAGTGTAGTACACCAATCTTAGAAATTAGAATTTAAGGTGTTAGGGGTGTGTGAGTAAAAAGGTAGAGACATGGGGGTGGTGGAAGAAGTGGTTGTTGTTATTATTATTATTATTATTTAACTAGGATGATTTATATAAATAATAGTAATAGTTAATATTTAAATATTTATTTTAATTATTATTATTATAATGATATATTAAAATAAATGTTTGATTCGATTTATTAAAATAAATATTTAGTTTAGATTTAATAAAATAATAATATCAGATTTTAAATAAAAATAGAAAATTGGTTGTTATAAGGGAATTGGAAGTGAGAAGATGGGAAGTTACAAAATACTTGAAAACTTGGGGAAAAGAGAGCTAAGAAGAGAAGAGAAAAAACTAGGAGGATCAAGAAAGTCACCATTGTCAAGAATTGGAGCTTAATAATCTAAGGTAAGGGCGAGAAAAACCATTCTTATAAGGGTGTATATCTATGAGAGGGTAATAAGTGGTCCTTCCCTCATAGGTTTACTCTTTACCATGTTTTTGATTAAAACTCTTGGTGGTTTTCAATGTTTGTATGATGATATGATTAGATTGTGATTGTTATATATAAATCCTTGATTGTTGTATGAATTTGATGTGACGATGCTTGCCGAATTTTTCTATCATGATCATGGAATAAGGGTTTTGGGGATATGAACATGATGAACAAATTATGGGAAATTATAAAGTGATGATGTGTTGGTGTTTGGTGAATGAATTATTGACATATGTACATGGTTGATGATCAAAATCCTTGAAAATATTATGAGGGATGTTTATAGCATGGAAATTGGGGTTTGGGATGTGTTGGGTTCATACTGTTTTAGTCCTTCCAAACAATAACATTTTTAAAAATACTTTGTACGGTTTTAGTCATAACTTTTGACTCGTGTCACGTTTTAAGGTGGGGTTTAATGTGTTGGTTAGTTGAGAGGGAGTACTAAAATTTTGATTCAGGGGAAAAATCATTTTAAAGGATTTATCAGAGGGTTACAGTAGGTGGAAGAAAGTGTAAAAATATGATGAATATGAATGAAGTATGTATCGGTAATTTAATCGTTGTGTCACAAATGATTGGTGTGTGTGTTAATGACGTTAGTGGTAGTACAGAAGGATGGACTATATATTAGATAAGTGTATTGAGTGATCAATGGTGGACCACGATGTATTATAATATTTGTGTGCGTTAGAATGAATCATAACGAAGTTCGTATCAGTAAATTGTTGTGACATGGTGAATCATTTGAATTGTTTGTTTGCTTGTGATTGTGATAATCCAGAAGGATGGATTATGTTGTATATGGTTGTATTTGTGTGGTTGATTGTGGATCACGACATGAATAATGACAAGTGTGTTAGTTGCATTTTTTGTCATGCCATGCATTCATAAATTGTTGAGTTAGTGGAGATAAGTTTAAGTTCGAAGGGGAACGTTAAACTTATCTGAAACTTCAAAGGGGAAGTTTGGGATTCTGAAGGGGGAATCAGGTTCGTATGATGAACTATTGATAAAAAATTGGTATGCATTGGATTGAGTTATAGAGTCTCATTACATTTTCATTATATCGTGTGGTGTTTAATTGTGGTGAGAATGTGGATTGTGAATGATTGTGGTGCATTACGCATGAATACTATCCTTAGCATGTTATGCACCGATTAATTATATTAATGTATTTCTCACCCCCTTTTTGTTTGTTGTGTATGTACTCCTTTGGAGTACAGAAAATTAGGTATGTGAGTAGTATGCGGTGCATGATATGTTGCTATCGGTCGGGTCTTCTAGTGGAGTCGCTCTGATACGTAACATCGGGGCTATTTTGTCTTAGGGGTTGTTTTACCTATGTGTTTTTCATATTACGTATCTTTAAATGATAAGGATTGTTGTTTTAAACTACTATTATTTGGATGTTTAGGTAAGGCTTTGAATGTCGTACAAAAATTGTTTTTAATTCCGCTGTAACAATGTGATTTATATGAGTTTAAGTAAACTTTTAAACTTAAAATTATATGGATGTGACATCTTACTTGATTCAATTATTTATATTTTATTTATTTATTTGAATTAGGAAGTAGGGTGTTACAATGGGTCTCGCTCATGCATATCCTCGAGTACAATGAAGAACTCTAAGCTTCGTAGTTTGTGGGAAGGCTACAGTTTGTTGGTTTGTGGTTTTTAATGAACGAGTGTTTAGGTCGCGTTCTAAGGGTCAAACATTGGCTTGTCTACTCTCGGTGGAGGCTTAATCACTAGTTTGTATACACATTAGAAATGACTAAACAATGTTCTTTTGAAAAGGTTTCAATTGCACGGGCACGATTTCTCGAATGGTCGAGTAAGAGAACTCATATCCGAACAATCGATGAGAGGAATCGAAGGCCCGAGACCATCCCCCTTTTCATATTTAAATGAAATTATGTTTGATAATGTTAATGTATTTTAGATAAACGAAGAATACTTGAATTGACGAGTAAGGCAACTTGTATCCAAGTATTCAGGGAAGAGAATAAAAGGCTATAAACCACTTCCTTTTTTGCCTAAGTAGTTATGAAAATGATTTCGATTTGATTTAATCGGATTAGAATTTTTTAAGAGATGACAATTGTTTAAGTAGTCGAGTAAGAGAACTTGTACCCAAACAATCGAGAAGAGAAATCGAAGACTCGAGATCATCCCTCTTTTCATCTTCAAATAAAATGGTATTTAATTATAACTAAGTGTTTTAATTTGATTTGAATAAAATACTCGATGTTGATCGAGGTTTTAATTTGCGCTCGAAACAAAATAGGATTTAGAAATGTTTGAAAATACTCTCTTAACTATATATATATATATATATATATATATATATATATATATATATATATATATATATATATATATATATATATATATATATATATATATATATATATATATATATATATATATATATATATATATATATATATATATAAATATATATATATATAAGGGGTTTTCAAAATTCACTTGGTGTTGTATTAAGAGTTTTTAAATTAGAAAATATATTTATCATCACTATAAACATTCATTAAATTTAATTACTTAATTAAACAAATAATAATAATAGAAGTATAATTCTAAGTGAGGAAAAAACGATATGTGGAAGTCCATGAGGCATGAGAGATATGATGGAGAAAATGATATGAAAGAAATAATAAAATGAGATTGATGTCATTAATAATATACAAATGCAAAAATAGAACAAATAGTAAAAACAACGGAAATACTAAATAATTAATTACTTGAAATAAAAAATAAAGTTTTTTAATAGGTTAAAAGATTAAATTATATTTGGTTCACCCAAAATAAAATCGAAATCAGAATTAAAATCGGATAAAAAATGAATTAGAAACCTGAAGAATAAAAAAATAAAGGAAAAACAAGTTAGGTCATTGGATCAAGATGGATCAGATAAAGCGATCAGGAACATACAAGTATGGTAGAGCTCACGTGGGTTGGAGCACATGAGATCCATGTGGGAGGGGTTGTGCCACATGGGATTTTGCAGGAAGATCAGATATGATGCATGACCAAAATTAAATTTGGATGAGTATGAATGTTCAAACATATGTTCATCTTAAATTGATCATAATTTGCTCAATGTTTCATGAAATTAAGCAAATGAATAATGAAAAATTATCAATTCGATTTCACAAACAACATGGAATTCTCAGAATAAAAAAATAAGCAACAAAAAGAAAACGAAAATCAACATTTAATCACTTTTGCTCATGGAGGTTCAAGAACACTTTAAACTTTTGATTTTGAATCAACGAAGTTTCTATACAAAATAGTGGTGATTAATAAACTCATTAAGTGCAGCAAGAAAAAATGCAAATAAAATTAAATAAACAAAAATTAATTTATATTAATGACTTTTGTTTAACGAGGTTCAAGAACACTTTCAACTCTTGATTTAAAATCAGTTGAGTTTCCATGTAAAATGATGATGATTAAGGTACTAAATAAATAAATAAAGAATAAAAATGTAATAGATTTAAATAAATGACAAGCATAAGAAACTACATAAAATAAAATTCAATAAAGAAAGAAAGAATGATTTGAAGAAAAATGAAGAGAGATTTTGTTTAGTTTTTGTGAATGATTGATGGTGTCATTTGTGAATAAAATGATGTTTATTTATAGGCTCTAGAAATGACAGTTTAAGAATTATGCGAAGAGTGTGAGTGTCTTCTAAAAGTTTATTTAATTAAATAGTGATGTAATATATGCATGGAATAATGATGTAATAAATGAGAGATATTTCAGACCTTCTAGAAATATTGGTTTTTGTTTTATGATGCATGAAAATGATTAATAAAATTCAAATTGATATTTTGATGATAAATTAAATGATTGTGAATTTATTTTTCAAAATGCATAATAAAAAAATACAATTTTAGTAAATTTCTTCAATATGTAAAATGTTGACTTTATGTTGACTTTTTTACTATAATGCATATATGCATGATTATGGTGATTTTATTTGATGATAAAAATTCATATGGTTAAAAATATAAAACTTATAAATGGACATGTATCAGATGAATTTAAAATACCCTGACAAAATTGAAGAATGACATATGTCTAAACTCATTCTTTTTATTTAGACAACTTTTATGAAATAGATACTATTTATTGTAGTCTATGTATCTATCTCCTTGATACATAACTATCTTAGATAATATGTCTGCATAAGAATTTTCAGAACAAGTGGAAAATATTTTTTTGTATCCTTGTTCATATTCTTTTTTCAGAACCAAGAATTGTGGGCTCAAAAGTTTTGATCACAAAAGTGTTATTTTTCAAGTAAGCTCTTTAATGAGTTGCTTTGCTTGTTTTATCATTTATCTTTTAAAGACTTAATTCTTACTCCCTCCGTCTCATAAAAAGTGTCACATTTACACTTTTTTATGTCTTAAAATAAATGTCTTTTTAGCATATTAATACAACATTTATTATTTTTCCACTACTATACCCCTATTTATTAACTTTTACTATTTTCAACAACTCCAGTAACTATAATAAATAAGGATATTTTAGTAAATGATATTAATTTTATCATTATAATCAACGCATCTAATCATTTTATTAAGAATCGCACATAACTCAAATAAGACGTTTATTATGAGATGGAAGGAGTATACAAGAAAGAGTTTCTGATCTTATTCTTAAAAGCTTGATTCTGAATATGGAGTATCAAAGACTAATGCTAATCAGAAGTAGCTTCATCAAAGTCTTGAATGGACTCTGATCACATGTAGCCTCTAAAAAGTATGAGGCTCTGAGACTCATAAAAGAATAAGGATTATTTATAACTTTTTATAAAAATCCATGTGTCTGAAAAATTGATATGCTAAGTTGTGAAGCAATTTAGACAGAATATGTATAACAATAATGCTTTACTCCTTGGATTCTCTGTGACCTCTCTCTTGTCATGTCTTACTTTTTCTTTGTTCTTATTTATCTTACTTGTTGGTTTTTCAAAAGATTTTATATGTATTGTCTTTTCAAAATCTAGCTATGTTAAAACCTTTTTTTTCTCGGGTTTTGCCTTTTAATTCTCTATTTAAACTGATTCTTAGGTAAATTTGATGTATTCTTTCTTAGCCGCTGATTGTATAACCAAAGCAATTTCTGTGGTTAATTGGATGTATCAAATGAAAAAAAAATCAAGTTAAGAGTATTTTGTTTTATTTCTGAATTTTGGACTTCTTAAATTAGTTTGCAATAAAGAAATTAACTAATAATTAAAAGGACGGTATGCTAATTAAAAAGGGAAAATGACTTCATTGAACGAAAATGAATGATTCTAAAAATATGTTTATAATATTAATCCTAATCATCCCTAGGTCTGCAATTGTAGAAAAGGTTTCCCCAATCTAAATCAAATTCATCTTCTTCATCTGAATTGAATGAAACACTTCTTAGTATTTCCTCTTGGACTTCTTCTTATTTCTACTAATCTTCTTAAGTGGCTTCAGTGCATGAGGAAGAAAAGTTGAAGGAATTCCTTCAGAGGGTCTGACCTTTTGATCAGAAGCTACATAATAGACTAGATGAGCCTCTAAAGCAATCGGATCACTAGATTGTTCAGAAGTTATTTTCATGTTGAAACAGATGTATGTTGAGTGAATGGGGATTTGTGTTTTTGGCTTGAACATGTGCTCTTGTAACAAAATTTCAAAAGATAAAACACTTTGTGTGTTTAAGTTTCTGATCCTTGAAAACTGAAACGGTAGTGATTTACCATAAGATGTAAATAATTTCTTTCAAATTCTTCAAAAGAACTTTAATTTGTTTTAAATTTTCTCTTCTGAAAAATGTGTTAATATTTTAATTGTCTTCTCTTTCAGACTCTTAAACTTGTATTAAATTGTCTTCTGCTTCTAAAAAGTTTTTAATCATTTCATTTTTTAGGGATCCGATTCATTTTTCAATGTTTTCAACTTCTTTCAAAATTCTGTGCATTTAAACTGTTTTATCTTTTTTACTGGCTTTATTGTTCTTCTCTTTCTTTCTTAAATCTTTTTGATAATTAGAAAGAGGTAGAAAACACATAGAGTATTTAAGAAGAGATTAAAGCATCAGAAGTTGAGCAAAGCAGTTTCTGGTAAAACAGCTTCTGATTTATAAGTTTTATGTTGTTTATATTTTTAAGTAATTTATCTTATTTAGCTTAAATGAATAATTTTAATTAAACAAATACAAGGACTTAAGGAAAGCTTACAAACCTTACCTTAATGAAATGTCAGACTAAAGGAATAACTTACAAACCTCAACCTAAGGCCTTTCAAACTCAGGGAGAGCTTACAAACCTAAGACCATGATGTTAGAATTTGTTGATTAAAATTATAGAATTGAATTAACATAGATAAGGAGTTAAGAAGAGCTTACAAACCTCGTCTTAATGGACTATCAGACTTATGGGGAGCTTACAAACCTCATCTTAATGGATTGTCTAACTTTTGGGGAAGCTTACAAACCTCAGCCTCTGATGTTAGACCGTGTTAATTAAATCAACAACCATTGTTCTTAAATACATTTGTTTGTCATCATCAATAAGGGGGAGATTGTTGGAATAAGATTTGTTGATGCCCTTAAAAAGTTTTAATGATAAAAAAGTATATAAAGACCAATAGGGTTTACTAATGGTTGTTCTAGTATGTAGGATCAAAAGATATTAACCTTGTATAAATCAAGTTAATCAATCAGAAGAACAATTAAAGGGAAGCAAAGTTGTTCTGAATCTGAAGGATCGGAACCAAGCTTTCAGACTCTGAAGAGTCTACTCAAGTATTTTAGATGTTGAACCTAAGCTTACTTGAAATACAAAGATCAACAAAGGTATAAAGACTGGAATTGTTTGAAGTAAGCAAACTCTTTTTTAAAGGAATGACTCTGCATCTTCTGAACAAGCTTCATAAGGAATTCTGAAGATATATCTTCAAAGGAATTTGTCTATATCAAGTCATCAACTCTGAAAGTGTTCACCCAAACTAGTTCTGATCAAGACTCTAATGAATGCAAGATCAGAACCTGTGAACTTTAGACTTTAAAATCTCATTCCAACCAGGTTTTGAAGACATACTTTAGCTTCTGGTCATGCTTTAACTAATTCTATAAAAAAATTATGATTTAGGAAGCTAAGTATAAGGATAATAATGACTCTGAACAAGCTTCAACAAATGTCTACAAGAAGTCTCCGGTCGTAAGTTATCCAAAGAAGATCATGTGACAACAATACACTATTTTATGTTTAATCAACATAAAGCAATATTTTCAGGATCTTATCTCTCCAACTAATCTGAACTCTATTCTGCTCCTCTCAACGTCTTTATCCTAATTGAGTTTTTAGCTCACTCTATTGTACATTAGCTAAAGAACTTCAACGGCTACTTGTACCATGGATAGTTTCAATCTTCAACAAGTATATGCTAATCATCTATTTAAAGAAGAAGATTGAAAACATTAAGAAGTCGAAGAGATCTCATGTAGATCTCTCAAAGAAAATGAATGTGAGTTGAAGAATATGTGACTGTGTTCACAAAGATGTGATACCAGTTTACAGTATGGGTTGAGAGAGAGAGAGAGAGAGAGAGAGAGAGAGAGAGAGATTGTGTTTATACAAAAAACACATACGATAGAAACACACTTAAAAAAGAAAATATAGCCAGAAGGGTTAAGTGTGTGGAAGTAGAGTGAGACGTATTCACATATGTTCTAAAGAAAGAATATATGAATATGTTCAACAGAGCAGAAAGGCACAATAGAAGAAAATCTTTGCAAGTAGAAAAAAAAGAATGAAAACTTTATTCCTCTAGACTCGGGAGCAAACAACACACATACTGCTCAAGAGTGTAAACTTTTATGTATTTTCTTATCTAAGAAGCACACATATAAACACAAGGTTAATACCAAACTCTTTTGTTAAGAGAATCTGAAAACTCTAGTCGTTGTGGTCAGAGTAAGTCTCTTTCTGATTAGATTGAATAAAGAAGTCTCTTGCTGAGTGCTTGAGCAAAGAAGTCTCTTACTGGGTGCTTGAGAAAATAAGTCTCTTTCTAGATAGATTGAGCATTGAAGTCTCATGCTTGAGGGCAAAGCAAGGAAGTCTCGATCAGTGTGATTAAGCATTGAAGTCTCATGTTTGCGGACATAGCAAGATGTCTTGAATGAGTTGTTCATACATTGAAGTCTCATGCTTGAGGACAGAGCAGAAGTCTCTTTCCATGGGATTGAGTAGGAAGTCCTGGACGGGTAGTTCAGGAAATAAACTCTCTTGCTTGAGGGCTTAAGCAGAAGTCTCTTTCTAGTTTAACTGAGCAAGTTTTAAGTTGTTGATTATAGTTAAAATATATTGTGCCGCAATGAGACTGGATTACTCTCAGTTGAGATGAACCATGATATATTGTGTGTCTATTTATTTACTTATGCATTTGGACATTAATGTTAAAGCTTGGAGATTATATTATTGAAGATGCTTTTCATCTACGCGAGAAAGAACTAGTGATGCATTGTCGTGAAGATTTTGGACATTGAACCACACATCGTTAGTTGCGTTGCGAGTGTGAACTGGCTTCGACCTGCCATTAGACGAGAACATGGTTGTGATGGTGTAACTGAGGAAGCTTGAGGAAATCAATGAAGAATTCGAAAAAATCAAAAGACGATTCTCACACTAATAACTACTATTTCATATTGGAACAAAGAATCGATTATTGGTTGATGATGATCACTACAATGAGGGTTTTGGTGCGGTGGTAATGGTTCTTAGGTGATTAGAGAGAAATACTTGCAAAAAGCTAATTCTCTAATGCTCTACTATCACTATCAGAGTGAGACAAAACTTTACAAATGTGGGTGAAAATAGTATTTGGGTGTGACTCATGAACGCTGAGGCCAAGCTTTTGTGTGGTGCCCAAAAAGGGAGTCCACATGTATATTATTGATTGACATTCTTCCTAAATTGAGTTTATATATTTGATCGATATTAATTGGCCGATTACCGGTCTAAAAAAAATTAATATGATATCCATTAAATTAATCTTTTTTTATCAAAATAAATAATTTTTAATTGAATAATTTGTGATTTACAAATAAAGTAATTTTATAATAAAAAAGGATGTATGAGTATATTGTTTTTATCTATATACCTATTGTAACCTTTCTCAAATAAGTTAATGTAAAAAAACATATTAGTTATACATTTGTTGTTACTTTTTTTTGTTTAAAATTATTTATTTGTTGTTAATACATATAATTAGACTTTTTGTACACATCAATTGGGACTTAGGTTTTAATATAAAAAATTTAGACGTGTGAAACGTAAACGCAACATTAGGTGAAATTACTTGGTTTTGTCTTTCATAAAATGATTCACATGGAGTCATATTGACTAATGTTAATTTATTTTTATAATAATGTTGATTAATGTTTATTTATAGTATCTATCTTCCAAGTGGGGTGGTGGTAGTTGTTATAAGAATCCGTACTCCGGGCGTGCACAAAGGTATCTGTTGCACGACTTTTATTTTCTTGACATAAAAATTAGCAACTTGTCAATTAATTAATATTATATTAGTTCAAGATAGAATAGATGCCAAAAAAGAAGATACAAAAATTAACATTTTATACTGCAGGTTAGGTTGCATGGACAAATTATATTGTACTTTGGTTGCATGGACATATTATAGGTTGATGACGACCACTATTGTGAGGTTTTTGGTGCGGTGGTAATGATTCTCTGATGATTAGAGAGGAGTACTTATAAAAAGTTAATTCATTAATGTTCAAGCTAGAATCTGAGTGAGATAGGTATGTCAATGAATCCAACCGAATGAAGAGTTTTAGAGAGAGAAGCTCTTCATTCTCTCTAAAACTTGTGGTTCCCTTGTTTGGTGAGTGTCGCCTCCCTTCTTATAGGGGATCCTCCTCCGTCACTGGAACTCTTCTCCGCCAATATGGAGGTTGTCTTCTCTTCAATAGAAGTCTCTCCTCCATTGTAAGTTTTTCTTCCTTCCTTCTCACTCCTTTGCATCACTCATCTCTGTTGGATCCATGCCTTATTCTACCTCCAACCTCCATCAAGTTTTCCCTCCTCTCCGCCAATAACCGTCAAATGCTTGCAACTCCAAAATCACTTACCAATGGACTAAAGGGGTACGAACATAAAAAAAACAACCTCCACCACTAGAAGATATGAAATTTCTGAGATTTTGTGTTTGGGTACTTGTAATGGTTATTGTTATTGTGTTTGTGCTGTTCTTGTTTGTGCTTTTTTTTTGTTAAGTTGTTTATGTTGTTCTTATGTTTAGGTTGTTTTAATTTTGTACTTATGGTGTTCGATGAAATGCTTCAAAGAAGCTTGGATGAAGAAGATATGTTTATGAGTAAAAATCTAACAATGGTTGTTGCAAATCAAACTCTCCTTTCTAGTCAACAAATGATTCCTTCATAAATTGTGAGTTTAATCAAACTTGAGAACCTGTATAATTGAATTGTGCAACCCAAATCTAAAGAGGTGATATGTAACTAGATAGATTTAAAGATTGTGGTTCTTAAACTCACTTATCACTTAGGTTTTGTTTGGATTTATGAAATTGGATGGAGCGGAGCGGAATGAGATGGAGTGGAATGATATTCCATTGTTTGGATCATTTAAAATTTGACGGAGTGACGTAGAATAGAGTGGTATGGATTCCATTCCATTCCATCACTTACCACCATATTTCTTCCCCTCCAATTTGAGCGGAATGAACAACTTGCCTTATTCCGTTCTAAAATTTTCAAATAGTGGAATGGAGCATTTGTTCCGCTCTGCTCCGTCTCACTCTGCTCCAATCTATTCCACTCCGTTCATTTTATGATATCCAAACATAGCCTTAGGGAAGAAATTTATTTTGCTGCCTAGATTAAGGAATTGGATTGATAATTCTCTATTGATTTTTAAATTCTCAAAGTTTATTGATGTCCATAACTTAGTTGGCTTAATTATTAATGTTGTTTTTAGAATATGGATGAGAAATGCCCTAACACAATATCTATCATTTGTACTCTCTATTTTTCATATAATACATGGAATTATTTATTGTAAAAAAGAAAAAAATGGTTAGAATAGTATCCAATAATATGAGTGAAAAAAATATTTGAGTATGACTTGTGAACAAGAGGTCGTACTTTTGTATAGTATTCAATAATAAGATTCATATTGTAGGTTATTGATTGACACACTTTCACTAGATTGAATATATATATATATATATATATATATTATATATATATATATATATATATATATATATATATATAATATATATATATATATAATTAATATATATATATATATATATATATATATATATATATATAACTTTCCAAACCAAAATTAAATATGATATTTATTAAATTATTTTTTTGAACAAAATAAATACTTTTTTATCGGATAGTTTATGATCTATAAATAGAGTAATTTTATAATCAAAGACGATGTATGAGTATATTGTTTTATCTAAATATCTAGTGTAACCGTTCTCAAGCTAATGTAAAAGAACATATTAATTATTCATTTGTTGTTAATACATATAATTAGACTTTTTGCCCACATCAATTGTGACTTAAGTTTTAATATAAAAAATTTAGATGTCTGAAACGTAAAAGCAAGATTAGTTGAAATTACTTGCTTAAGTATTTATAGAAAATTATTCACATGGAGTCATATTGACCAATGTTAATCCAGTCTTAACAATAATAATTTATTTATTTTAATAATAATGATTAATGTTTATTTATAGTATCTATCTTCCAAGTGGTTGTAGTTGTTATACGGATCCGTACTTCAAGTGTGCACAAAAGTTTCTTATGCACGACTTTCATTTTCTTGAGATAAAAATTAGCAACATGTAATTAATTAATTTTCATTATGTTAGTTCAAAATAGGATACATAGGCCAAAAAAGAAGATACAAAAAATTAACATTTTATATTGTGGGTTAGGTTGCATAGACAAATTTATCATATAAGGATGAGAATGCAAGTTCAAATTTTAATATTAGATATATAATTAAATATTGTAAATTATTAAGGGACAAAAATCTCCTACTTCAAGCACATGACAGTAAATTAGTTTTTATTTTTTATTTTTTGGAAGAAGTAGTTTCATTGCATGCATCCTTTAAGTTAGGCAGACTTATGTTTATTAAATTAAATTAAAGTAGTTTTGTCATCTTAAATTTAATTTGTGGAGGGACTAATTATTGAAAGTGAATGAAGAATATTTTTATATTGAGTTTGTTACACAATACTAAAATATCAATAATTCCTTACAAATTATTTTTTTCAAATGGTTGATGCACATTCTAAGTATTTAGATATACTATTTAAAAAGATCCATTAACGTATGATATGATAAAATTTTGAATAAAAAAATAGAAATATATTTTTAAATAATTAATATTTTGATCATTCAATCCTCAAAAAACCCTTATTTAGATGTATACAATGTGAAATAAAACAATTAAAAAAAACTTTAAATATTAACTCTTACGCATATTACATATAATATATTATATGTTTTATGGCTCCATAAATATTTTTATTATATTATATTATAAAGAAATTATGCCTAAACTTTTGTATCGGCCAAAGGTTCAATAAGATAAGGTTCATTTACATTGTCCATTTCAGTATAAATTTTTGAAGAAATGGTTTTCAGGTACATAATTTCTAATATTCACTTTCAGTGTAGTTATCTTGAATCCTAATTATTGACTTGGACATTGAAGTGTTAACTATGCAGGTACCCCCTAGGTCCACTATATCAGAGATAAGCAACAGAAGTTCAAGATTAACCTCATTGATTCCAAAAACATCGAGATCACAACATCCGAGCAAAGGTGTCGTCTCACGGAGTCACTTAGTAAGCTTTACTCCGCCGTGGTTTTCGCATTCTCATCCATTTCTGATTCGACAACGAAAAATTTGGCGCCGTTTGTGGGAACCACTTTAGATTCCTTCAATTTATAAAAGTCATGATTGCTTCGGAAGCACCGTCAAACGGACAGAGAAATTTCAGATCCAGATCCTAACGGCAAGTCACAATTGCTTCTTGGTTCCATCTTCCACTATGCCTTCAGATCTTAAAATCGAATAGCGCAAAGAGTCCAACGCCGAGATCCATGACAGACAGTACGTCAAATCCTCCAATTAATTACGATACTCATCGACGAGATCTATAATTTCCTCTAAAAATCCCGTGAGTCACTAGGAAAAACGATCTGAGTGCAAAACTCGCGAACCACTAACTAGGCAGGGAGTCTCACGCTTTCCACAATGACCTAGATGGTCACAACAGAAAATCAAGCAGGTATCACAAGTTCGTAGTTAATGGATCTTAGGCATCACGAGTTTGTAGTTAACACCGGGCGCCGAACAAATGTTGGGGTGCATCCCATGGATAACGTATGATTTCCACAGGATGCATCAGAGTTTCCATCGACTGGATAACGGAACGAGGTTCCACTAGAAATACCCCATAAAAGATATTTTAGGTCCTAACCGCAAGGAAACCAGTTGGTATCCATGGGTGACCACTGTCCAACACTCTAGTTTGACAGATTCACTATAGTATATTATGGGTTCTATTTGTGAAGGGAACGAACAAGCTAGAATCTCGACGGTCCCCAGACAACTAAGCAATTAGATATCCCAAAGAGAACTTTGAGTCTAGAGATGTAGATCCACCTCGACCCCGAGAAACAGAGCATGGCGCATTCATCAGAAACTAACAATCTCCTAATTTGAAGACCTAGTCCTCATATCAAACAGAGGTCACAATGCCCGAACATTACATCCAAGGGCAAGCGATCTGTATACACTTACAACCGACCATAATATTTAATTAATGTATTTATAAATATATTGCGTAACTTCATTTACTAATATAATTGTTAAATGAAAACTATATACATAAATGTATTAGTATTATATTCTTATTGCTCTACTTTCTATCTTGTCCCCTCTTTAGGACACCACGATGTAAATGCATGTAACAACGAACCTGAGCACAATCAGCACAGTTGATGCTCGAGATAAAGATTTTGGGGGTGATGTCGAGCATAGTTGACTAATACTAGTAACAATATATTCTGATTTGTTGTTTACATTTAAACCATGATCATAGATTTGACTAATACTGATCAAGTTAGTAGTTAGTCCTTCTACCATCAACACATTATCAAGGCAAGGGAAACATGGACATACCAATTTTCCCATACCCTTGATTTTTCCTCTAGCTCCATCATCAAAAGTAACATAATTATTGGAGTAGGATTTTAACTCTTCTAGATAGTTATTTTCTCCATTCATATGCTTGAAGCATTCAATATCAAAGTACCAATCTTCTCTTAAGGAAACTCTAAGAGATGTATGAGTGATGAGACTTATGGTTGTTTCTTTGACTTTCCACATTTTCCTTGCTTGAATGTTCTTGCCTCTTTTTCTATTGTGTCTTAGTTGACTATAGGGTTGAGGATATCCATACATTCTATATCAATAGAGCCTTATATAACCATACTATAAGAGATGTACTAAATGTATTTTATACCATATTTTCTACCACGACAAAATATAAACTAGCAAATGGACAAATTTTTAACCAAAATATGGCTTATATGACTTATATGTATACATTATATGTAAGCACCAAAATATGACTTTAATATAGTACCAAAATGTTAAACAAAACAAAATATTATTTACATCAAACCATCAAACTCAAAAATATTGCAAACATATATTACAAAATCAATGTGATCAGTCTGGCCTATAAATTGCATTAAAGCAAGATGCCCAACGTGTATGAACGTCATTAAAGCAAAACCAATGATATATATATATATATATATATATATATATATATATATATATATATATAATATATTATATATATATATATATATATATATATATATTATATATAATTGAATAAATGGAGGATAAATTGATTTGGAACAATAACAAACTTTTGTGCATGCGATATAAATCACTAATATGTTATTGTAAATATATATATATATATATATATATATATATATATATATATATATATATATATATACTTGCTCTCAAGAATCAACAATGCCGGTAGAGACAATGTTTATCATGTACTTTATGACATACAAATCAAACTTGTATCCTCATGGTTGTTTCCTCATCTAAAAACTTTAAACATTACATGAATATATAAACATACATGTAATTATATATAAATGAGTGTCATAAGTAACCCGCTTATCAAAGGCGTATAAAAAATTTCGAGCCTTTTATTTCTAACCCCGTTCAACATATTTTGTCGCTCCACAACTCTATATATTGAAAACAACTTAAACATACACGCTAAGATAATTACAAAGTCAATGTAAATATTACTAAAAGTATCATAAAATATAAACTTACCTCGAAAGTATATGTGTCATCTTTGGTTCAAGTGGTTTGGCTAAAGAAATAATATAGTGATCATATTCTGCCGAAGAGAGATGATGATCAATTGTCAATGACCACTGAATGAACACGAATATAATTAGAATTTAGTAAAACATGGAAACTAACTATAATAAAGAAACCACAATAGCAAAATTAGTCACAGATCGATAAATGATGCTTAGTAACAGTAAGAGATATGAGTTCTCTCACTTGTAAAATATTAAATCTTGACTTTTCTAATCAATGTGAGACTTCTCACGCTTTGTTTCAACCTTCCAACTTATATTTCTTTTTCTCAACAAGAAAGATAAATTTTCACTCTATTTTCAAAATGGTTAGTTTGAGAAATATTTCAATATTGATAAAAAATGTGAATATTTAATTATCAACATTAAGTTAGTTTCATAGCAATCTCAAAAATGTCTTGCAACATCTCTTAAAAATTAAATATTTTAATTATAATAGTTAAAAAAAATCGTATTCTAGTATTTGCTTTAGACTTCACATTGACCATATGACACCCATGCTTCTTTTAAATAATACATCCACCAATCTAAATACAATTCTTTTAACTTTCTTCAAAATAACAGAGTACCTAATCAAAATATTTGATGTATTTTCATTGATATAATATTATATTAATTATGTTCAAACATTATATTTTTCATTGATCTAATAAGAAACAAATATTTTTCTTTCTTTTTTCAACTAATCTTTTTGAGGATTTTTTTTCATCTAAATTGGCCTTGTATTTTGACGAATAAAAAGTCCAACTCTTGCTTTGTGTTGTCTCTAACCTAGTGACAAAGGATTTAACAAAGTAATATTGTAAAATCACCATAAACAGAAAACTTAAAATCTTGGAAAATCACCAACTAACTATTTTTTTTTGGATAAAATTGATAAATCAGATATTGTTTTTATTAGAATAAATTTTGTCATATACATGAAAATTAAAAAACGCACATTTGAAGTTTTTCACAACTTAACCAAACAAGCGAATTTTTCACAGAAAAATTGAAACACGTTTCTTGTTTTTTCTTCTTCTTATTATTATTAAGAATGAAATTTAATAGTCTTTAATTTTAATTAGCAGATAAGAACAAAAGAAATTTCTCAATTTAGGTTTAGAATATGAATTAAAATTATCAATTATTTTGAACTAGAACTAGAAATTGGTAGAGATCGAATAGAACGGAGTTCTGATGCGGTGGAGTCAGCTTCCGCTACGGCGGAGCACAATAAACCTATCATTCAAACGTCAAAGTTAGTGAATGAATGAAAAAGTAGTATGGATGTATGAATGAAAGAATACTTGAAACGACACATGTTAAACTTTATATAATGGGAGCGGCTAAAACTGCCCCCTTATGAATTTGTGTCTTACACAGGGACTACCCAATTGTATCTGATGATGAATGATCATTCGAGGGTGATGATCAAGTGTGGGTCCCCTAGTTGCATGTCCCATGAGCCCTTAACATCTTGGCCAACATGTCATTTTCTTGATCTTTACTCCTGAATCATCATTTCACTAGGCTTTCTTTTTATAGTGTTATATAAGGTCTCTTCAGAGTGAGCGAATCCTCGTGAAACCACTCATGTATTTCTCATAGTGGTATGCTTTGGTGGTACTTCATCTAATTGATCTTTAGTGTCATTTGTTTTTGTTCTGATATTAATAGGGAGTGTCACCCAAGGTTGGAGTGATCCCTTCTCATGTTCACTAGAATGAGTAGACTTTCCCACTCACTAAACGTTCCCCCAACCATGGCGTTTGTGATCGATAGTCCATTATCCTTTTCATTGTCAGATTGTTTTTCCTTTTATCCACTTGAGTCACTTTACTCTTTCATTATGGGCTTTCCTCACATGGTCTCTTTTATTTGGACACACTCTTGTCTTGGTGGGAGAATCTAGACAACATTTCTTCTTTGATTGAGTTTTCAATGACTTCCTTCAACCGTACACACTCCTTTGTGTTATGAATGTTACAACGATGGAAATGACAATACAATGATTTGTCAACTTCAGGATGTTCCCAATTTAGCTTTGTGCTTGAACTTGCTATTCTTGGAATTCTGCTTTGGTGCATTCTTGCATGATACACCCTCTCGATGCATTCAGAAAGGTGTAATCCTGTTGTCTGGATGGTGGCGTCCATTGCCTTCTCGGCATAGTCAGGAATCCTTTTTAGCTTTGATGCATTCTTGCATGATGAACTCTCTCGATGCATTCAGAAGAGTGCAATCTTGCTATTTGGATGATGGTGCCTCTTGCTTTTTCAGCCTATTCAAGAATCCCTTTTAGCTTCGTCCCTTTTCTCATTTCTTTTTTTAGTCTTCTTAGCTCTTTTTTTTGCTTGTCTCCACTTTCTCGAGCCCTCCACCATATATTGCCATACTTAGGGCCAACTTTTCTTTATATTATATATAATTCTTGACCTTTACAAGTAGGTTGATAAACTTTTTTGGGTCCTGATAGTGATGATATTGGCAAATTTAAATCTCAATTGGAGTTTAAGGCTTAACACATATTTTTCCATCCCATCATCGACACTTTTAACCAATATTGCTTCTTCGTTAAACCTTTCAATGTCGATCACATCGGCCCGTCCTTCTCATATCGGATGGGTCATATGCTTTCTAATGACTTAGGATGCCGTCGAGACTCCGTGAAATGCAGATAAATGCATGTGAAGTTCTCCCTAAGAATTGATTGACTTGTTCCTTAACCCCATACATGAAGTCACGACCCCTACCTTTAGAGCGAAGATAAATAATTCACACTTCTCGAGGTCTCTTGCTCCCCTAAAGGTCAAGATGATGTCAACAAGCTCCACGTGTTCGTCGGGGTCGGTCATCCTGTCATAGGTTCCCATTTCCATGGGTTTTTGAAGTTCCCCCCTTATGAGGTACTCCTTGATTCTCCTGCTAAAAAGCGCGTTGGAATGAGATGTCTTCATCCTTTTCAAAATCATTGGAGGATAAGGAACACAAGGAACATAGTCGATGGTGGCCACAATGTCTTGGTCACTTACCTTCGCATTCCGACTCCAACATAGAATGCCTTCTTGGTAGTGGCGAACAGGGTTTACGTCTCTACTGACCTCAAGGTCATTTTGATAATCGAAAGAGTCACGATTCGTTACTATATCATTATGGAATCTAAACGGTAGAAAGTAGTTGAGACTTGAAGTTTCAACCCCTCAGAGTTGTCCATTTCAAAACTTCAAGGTTGCTTACTGTTTAAAAATGAACATATCATTAATTTTAAGTGTAAAAATATAAAAAAATAATTAAATCAATTGAATTTAAAAAACATAGAGATTAAAAATGATAAGGTTTTAATAATCTTTTGATGTGTTTTTAATTTTCATCCCTATCTTTTTTTTCTTCTAAAAATAAACTCTGAATTTTGATTTTAATTCTAAAATTAAAATCCACATTTTCCAATGAATCCAAAAAAAAAAAACACGTGTTATTACAATAAAAATTCTAATAGTATTATAAACACTAATGACAAGTTATTGATGCTTACATTATCTATAGTTTTTCATTTTACTATTACTATTCTATAGCATCCAAATCCCAAATTTACAATCGAACGGGTTGTAGTTTCTCCTCTGGTGCACCAGCTGCAGACGATCCTACCTCCTCTCTTTCTTCCTTCCTCTCATCTTCTCTTCCACCATTTCTGTGCAAAATCAGAAACCTCAACTTCAATAACTTCAACATCGACCCGTAAAAAGATCCGAATGAGGGATTCGAATCTGGATTTGCAGGAATCGGGTTGGGAAGAACTTCGAAAGGAAGCGCGTAAGATCGAAGGCGATCTCGACGTCAAACTTTCTTCCTACGCCAAGCTCGGTGCTAGATTTACTCAAGGAGGTTCCGTTCCTTTTCGTTTCTTTGTTGCATTCATTTTTCGCAATTCGTTTTCCATTGAATAATCGTAAATGCATTGTGTCAAACCAAAGAAATATTTGTAGGAGAATTGTGTCTGTGTTGAATTAAATGGTTTTTGTTATTAGTGGTTGTTTGGATTCAATTTTGAGAGAGATAAGAATGGTTTTAGTATGTGATCTGATGTTGACTGAGAGATGGCTGGAGCGTTTGCTCTGTGGTGCGAGTCGGTGGTGCTAGCTTGCCGCAGCCAAGGATGGTGTGGTTGAAAGCACTCACTTTGAAAATTATGGCGAAAGTTGATCTATGTAGTCGACTTGACTCCAGTTAGTGGGATAGGGCTTATTGTTGTTGTTGATTGAGTTAAGGTGAAAGGTGAGAAATATGGTGTACCTTTTATAGTTGAGGCTATTGAAGTAGTATTGGAGTTCTACATTACCAAGGTTTTCGAATGGTTGGATGTACATATGTGGTTGAACACCCTTATCTTATAAGCTGGTTTTTGAGAGTGAGATCCAAGTCCATTTAACATGAGATCAAAGCGGGGTTAAGTATTTCAAGATGCTAACTGGACTTAGGACCTATGCTGGGCGTGAGGGTGAGGATTGAAGTTGTATTGGAGTTCTACACTGCCAATGTTTTCGGATTGTTATGAGCTAATTTTTGAGATGAGATACGAACCCGTTTAACATAGATGTCAAGGTCTTTTTACGGGAGCATTTGTTGGGCTCGTAACAAAGCGCGAGGAAAGCGCTACGCAGGGTGGATCACCATTGAATTGATTGTGTTGTGGCTTGAAGAGTTTATGGATCACTCCGGAGTGGATTGGGCTTTCCTTGTGAAGTTCTAGTTGAGATGAGCTTTGGGCTAGTCCGAAACAATATGTTTGGGTGTTCTCTAGTAGAATTGCTTTTCCCTCCAAATTGATTATTTTGAAACTAAGATTTGAATCTTTTGCTTGAATTGATTTTTAGATTCAAATTTAGTGTTCAATTCATTTTTAGGTGAATATATCCTAACATGAAAAAATACCCTTACTTCAACTCACTTTTAACAAAATCAATTTTACGAAACCAATTCATTCACATCAATATTCTGCTATTGGATAACTAAACATACACTTAGCATATGCATATCCGTGGGTAATGAATGCATTGAGATAACATTTCTAGTGCTACAGTGGCTGCTGACCGTAAATTTTAAGAAGCTCCTATTAGTAGAAGTGGAGGCTCCCATCAATTGAAGTGGTTGGGGATACAGCTAATGGCCATAGGAAGTAAAACAAACATGCATTTAGTGTGTTTGGTTTTATGTTTGTCAAATTTTTCCTCTTGCCATCCAAACACGATTCTAATGAAAATACACGTGTTTGGTTACTATGAGGCAAACTTGATTTATTATTGTTTGTCTCCAAACACCAGTTTGACAATGAGTAATGAAGTAACTTTTGTGTTTTAATGAAAAACTACTATAAGTATAAGTTTTACATCAACTTTGTTTTTGGACAGTAATCATTTCTTACTATATTCAATCTTTTTGGTTATCGATAACATTTATTTTTGTATGATAAATGTTAGTTTGTATCAGTGTTAAGTCCGGAGTTGAACCCATGACCTCGTTATCTCTCCAACCCCTATGCTTCTCCCTCCAAACTACCTATTCACTTATTGAATAAGTGATCGGAACTTTTTTGAAGAATCAAATGTTAAGTCATTGCGTTAGGAATAACAATTCTCTATTACAACTTTGTTTTATTAATATGCCTATGATGTTTACTTTTCATACCTCAAAAGGTTTTTAAGTTAGGGATCTGTTCTGTTTGAGTAAATGTCTCTAATAATGATGAAAATTCTATCTTGTTTTCACTTTTATTAGAAGTACATTGCGTCTTTATAGATGAATGCATTTAGTTAGGCAGTACAATTCTCTATGTTTATGAATCATGAGAATATACATACCTCTTGTTATTAGGTTATGTTGATGCTGGCTCACCACCTGTTGGGTCCAGTAGGTCTTGGAAATCCATGGAAATGGAAATCCAATCTTTGCTCGAGAAACTATTGGACATAAATGATTCCATGAGTAGATGTGCTGCATCTGCTGGACCAGCTACTTCTGTAACGCAAAAGTTGGCTAGGCACAGAGATATTCTTCACGAGTTTACCCAGGTATGCTTATAGTGCATCTCTATTTTGCATATGTAGTTTCAATTTTCAACTGCTTAAGAAGCACAGTTAGTTTGTTTTAACATGAGATACCAATACCATAACCGATATATAATTTGTCTAGTGGATGCATGAACATTGTATTGGGTTTGATTCTAAGTATCGGTGCATTTAGATTTTTCCATCTTCTTGCAATGCTTGAACTTGGGTACGGTGACAGTTGTGAGTATGGATGTAGGCTTCTAACACCTGTTATTTCCATTCTAGGTTGTAATTTTGAGCCTATGTATGTTCTTTAAATGAAAGATATGTGGATTTTGGCCAATTTATGCCACAATAAAAAGAAAGAGTTATAAGGGCCTAATAAATTGCTGTCTTTAATAGTTTCATACTCTCACTTCATTGGTTGGGGATGTTTGACCTACTGAAGCTGTTGCAGTGTTCTTCAACATTTCCTCTCAATAAAATGATGTTTGCTTGTTACTAGTATTCAATTACTTCTCTTAATTTCAGTGAAGTATCAAATGCCAATTATAACATGTTGTGTTATGCCAAGCCTGTAACGTACAGGCTCAACTTTTGGTTCCCTGGGGAATCAGATGGCCTGTGATTCTTAAGACCTGTCCTGCATATACACATAATTTATGCAGTTATGAAGAAAATGCGACAATTGAAAACAGAGAGAACTACTGAAAACTGTCTTATCCTAAGGTGGTAGAAATGAATAAATTGACTGACAATAATTAAGATTACAAATATGTTTTTTGACTGTAATTATTTTCCTCTCCCTGTTGTAGCCTTTTTGAGCAAATTATGTTGAATAGGGTTCAAATACTAAATTAAATTTCTGAATGGCTTGAACTCTTATTTATGTAGACAACATAATAACTGAATTAATCATAAAGTCGTAAAGTGTAAAATATCTCCTTATGTAAAAAATTGGAAAAAAAATTGATCATCAGATGTTTTAAAGGTATTTATGAAGCTGGGATGCTTAAATGTGATACAAGCATGATACAACATGGATATAGGAATTAGGGATATAGTGGATTCTTGATATTCAGGATATATGTGGCCTAGATATGTTTAAATGAATAAAATTTGTATTTTCCCCAGATACGTAATATTGTATTGAATATATTGATTAATTCTCATTAAGCTGTAACCATTCTCATTAAGTTGTAACCATATTTGTACATTTAACCACAATTTACAACAGCTAATTTATGATCACAAAACACTACTTAGTGCGAAAAGGCTTTGCTGTTTATATATTTGTGAATGTGATTATAACAAAAAGCTTAGTTCAATATCTTTTTCCTGTCCATACCAGAATATGCTCTTAGTTCAACATCTTTTCCCACCCATACCAGGATAAGTTCTTGGTTAGTTCAATATCTTTTCCTTGCCCATACCTGAATATTTCTTTTCCTTTAAACATGTCATGAAAGAGTTGTGAACTGTGAAGCAGGCGCTGCTTGTTAGATAGGGTAGAAGAAGAGTTTGTAGATATTAAACATAGTCGTTTTAGTTAAAAAAATTCATGTTATTCTATTTTATTTGGTATCGTCACATCTAGATAATGAATGCGTATCTTTATTATAAATCTTATCAAATTTGCTCGCTAATAAAAAAAAATAAAAATCAGATGAGACTATTTGAATATATAGGCTTTGATAGGATCTCTATTATAACTAAGGTGTACATGAGGAGAAAAGACATGTCGGTTGTTTGAGTGGGTTCATATAGCTTCAAATGAGTGGGTTCAAGCAGGACACCAATTTAAACAGTTGGGCTGCTCAACTTTAGTGAGCATGCTGACATTCTGTTAGACCTAGTTTTTCAAGACTCGCGACCCTCGTTTTAATTTTGTCAAATTGGGAGGAAACACCCAGAGTCATTCTGTTATGAATCTCTTATAGGTGGGTCTCACCTAAGAAGTGAGGCTCATAAATCATAATCCCATAGGTTCTCCCACCTAACATAATGGTCTTTTGGGATGGACTCTCCCTTTGGGCATCCACCCCCTGTTACGGATACCCAAAAACAGAGGCTTCTACTTTCTGCAACCCAGCCATTCCTCCTGTAATACTTCAACCACTATAGGGAGGCCATTACATGGAGGTTGACCCTAATTTGAGATGTTCCCTTTCAAAACTAGAATAATAGGAACCCACTCGTGATTGGATGATAAAATAAGATGCTCTATTTTGGGAGGAAAGTCCTGGGCAACATCAAGGACAACACAATAAGGTGCTGCTTACTCATGGATCTACAGCTCCAGAGTTATTGTGATTTTGGGGTTAGATTTTGGACTTTAGACCTTAAGGAAGCTTTGGGTGAAGTGGCCATTATTCTAACAAGCTCTAACAATGGTGGTTGGTACTTTCATTACAGAATAAATGGGAATGGTCAACGACGGGAAAGCTATTGATTTAGTGTGGAGAAGGGTGTTATGATCGATGCGACCTCCAAAGAGATTAAACTGTTTTGGAGAGGGAGAAAAGGCTGTAGGTCAGCTATGGCCACATCTCATAGCTGTGAGCTCAGCGCTTCTTGACCCAGACTAACTGGGAGAAGAAATCCATTGACATATTGTAAAATTGAACAAAACATAGCAAGAATTGTTTGAAGGTTTTCATGGTTTCAAGTGGAATTTGGCAACATAGGATATTGTGCTTGGTTTATTGTGTTATTTTCCTTAGAAGCGGTGCTATGAAAACAAGGGTGTTGCAATTGTCAATTAGCAGCAATATATGTCACAATATTTTCCTATTCAAAAAGGGGGATGCAGTGACATTGTCTTGAAAGTATTAGGACATTAGTCATTTTGCCTTGGGCAATGGGTCCTTGCTGGAGAGCTTGAAGGTACAAGTCAATAAAGCTCGAAGGGAAACAACATCAATAGGCTGTATGCACCTTTGCATTAGACGTAGGATCATGAAGTTGCTCCTATGTTTCAAAAACTAAGTGATACAAAAATCTTAAGAAATGAAATTAAGGTTGGAATAAATGTTCTGTTGAGGAAAGATTGATAAAGGCATAACTCTAAAATTAAGTTTGGGATCAAGGAATGAGGCCTCCAGCCAACATACTCCTAATATTAGGATCCTGGTGTAAATTACTATGCTTCATGTACATATTGCTTCATATGCTTCAAGCAGTGGGATCTTTGGGGGAAGATATTTTGCTTGCTCTTGTTCATACATTCAGCCCTTAGAATAACTAAGGTGTAGGTAGGGAGAAAGAAGACATGTGATGTAGGGAATTATGGCAAAGAGTGTTGGTAATCCCATATTGGATAGTGATATGGTCAAGATGTGGTCTTAAGTTGGAGTCAGTTTTTATCTTATAAGAGCACCCAAAAAAAGCTTCACCTTATAAACCGACATTTTGGAGTTGAGTTAGATACGATACGATCCAAATTCTATGACAGTATAATAGACATGTTATCATGCCACCTAGGCCATGTTCTAGATGTGTCGAGTGTCCCGCATCTGACAATGATATGACCTGGTTAGTGGTTACAACTTGTTGTTTGAGTTAGATTTTATGGTGTTTGAGTTAGATTTGACCGAATTTCTAAAACCAGCAGAGAGAAATGGAAAAGTTTTCCTTATGTAACTAACTTCTGAGTTACAAGTAGGGAAGGTACCAAGTGTGTGTTTCATAAAAGGGGATATATAGTGTGGGAGTTACCGGTAGAGAAGGTACCAAGTGTGTGTTAGACTTGGAATTTTGGCAGGGTTTGGATGGTCACTCCAATTTCCTAGTCATTTTGTTTATTCTATTCCCTGCATTTTCTCTTTGTAGCTTCAGAACCCAGGATCTGTTGTCACTGTTAAGGCTTGAATATGTGTTTATAAATAGGGGAAATCATCATTTTATAAGTCGGTTTTGTAAGGACGAGTTAGGTACTACATAAAAGATTAATACGGTATTAGAGTATGGTTCAAGATCCATTGTACTGCATGTTCTCATGTCACCGCTATCGGGTCATGCTCTAGATTTTTACTCTTGGATGTGAGGTGTTTGTTAAGAGTCACATATTGGATGAGATAAAGCTTGAACATGTATTTATAAGTGGAAGCAATCATCATCTTATTCGTCGGTTTTGTAAGGATGAGTTAGGCCCAATATAAAAACTTAATATTCACATTGGTACAAGCTTGGATTTTCACCACTAACACTGTTTTTTCAGTGCTCTGTTTTAATCATATTCCTTGTAGCCATTGGTATGTATGAGGCTTATCTTATGCATATAATATTGGCCACAAATAAGGGTAGGATGAAAATGTATTCCTTCATTTCACATTTTACCCAGTGAAGTCCCTGCCATCCATAAAAAAGGAGAAAGATACTTTAAAATTTAAAATAAAGTGGAGATGCAGATTTAACGGTGGAGATTAAAACTGAAGAAAAATCCAGGGAAAATCCCATTGGAGGATTTTAAAATTCCATTCCTGGTGTAGCACTCTTAGTCAAATTGGACTAGCCGTGCTTCAAATCCTACCATTGTACCATGATTTTTTTATCTTGCTGCTTTGACATGATACTTTGTGGCTAAGCCTTTACATACCTGTTATGTCAATTTTTAGATATATTGAGAAAGCTTATGTAGGAATTAGCAATATTTTTGTTTATAACTCCTTATGTTACTGTAATGAATTGGTTTCTACAGTAATTATTTATTTATTTTATTGCTCTATTAAGTTTACTTTAAATATGTACCTTGTTTGTTGTTTGTTGTTTGCTTTAGGAATTTAGACGTATCAAGGGGAACATAAACTCAATGAGAGAACATGCAGAGCTTCTAGGCTCTGTTAGGGATGATATTTCCGACTTTAAGGTGAATCCTGAGCATGATCTGAGTTAAATTATATAGAAATTTTCTTATGGGTGTACTAGACCTAACTTCTTTTAGCAGACATCTGGTAGTATGTCACCAAGGATGCAGTTGTTACGCGAGAGAGCCGCCATCCATGGAAGTACGTCTCATGTAAGTATTTTTCTGCTTAAATTCTTAATTGGTTTCTTTATTGGTCCATGGTGACTACTAATTGATAATCAGTCCCATGAAAGTTATGCATCAGAGAGGAACCATTTTTCATAACTCATGGAACCATTTTTTCATTATCAATGTCATATAGCTAGGTGAAATGTTGAAGTAGCTAACATTTGTCATATTAGTGGGTTTATAATTTTTTTTTTGAAAGTTGCAGTACTGCATAAATAAATGCAAGAACAATATGTTCCAGTAAAATTTATTCTCTCTAATGAAAATAGTTGAGAATCTATTTTCCTTGTATGTCGATGGCCATGTTCTTTTAAGTATTTATCAGTTAGTGCTTACATGAAGCCATAAAAATGGGTCCTATAGAAAGTCTTCTTTTCGGCTGTTTTAAATTGTTATTCTAATATCATGATTTTTGAGGATTTACTATTCACATTTCCTGTATTTTTCCAGATAGATGATGTGATTAGTCAAGCTCAAGCCACAAGAGCTGTTTTGGGTTCTCAGAGGGCCCTGTTTGGTGATGTTCAAGGAAAAGTAAGGCTTCTTGGAGACAAATTCCCCATTATTCGGAGCTTACTCGGTATGTTGGACAGTAGTTTTTATCTTTTCTAATATGCCATTGATTTTCAAATTTAAATGTGTAGGCTCAATGTTAACATTGTTCTTGCAGGTTCGATAAAAAGGCGTAAGTCAAGGGATACTCTTATTCTTTCAGCAGTCATTGCTGCTTGTACGTTGTTTATCATCATTTACTGGCTCTCTAAGTAACAAGATTGTACCGCAAATAATGAATTATGGTACTTTAATTCATTGAATTTTTCTGCTTCTCTCTTTGTCTTTATATAATTTAGGGATGAGAAGATTAAGATATTTTTTTTACAATTTAAATTTGTCTAGGAGCTTCATATTTGTGTTTAGTTGATTGTGTAAAATAATTTATTTGACTCTTGAATTTATAAAAAATCGATAGTCTTTGGTTCTCCTGTTTTTGTCAAGTCGATGCTACTTTTCTGATTTTATTTGAAGTGTTTCCATAGCATGTAAAAATGTAAAGCACATTCCTAAATCAAACTGATGTTCATGGCTAGAATTCTGAAACCTGCTGGAATTTGAGCTTATTTGTTTCTATTCAATATACTTTCTGAGCTGCCTCTTGAAGTTGGAAAAAATGTTTAGAGCATGTTGAAGCATATATAATTAATTTGATATGACCTTGTTAATGTTAATATTAAATGACATAAATAAATACTCGAGAAGTTAGAGGCTTTTCATTGCTGGTATTTTAGTTTTTCTCCGCAATTAGTGTTCTAATGGCAAGCAAAACTTCATAGCAGATATCCTTTGATGAAGTTAAGTTTTTAAGGTTTGATGGTTAAAAAAGATATAAAATGGCAACAAAGATGGGTAGTGATATCAGTTAACTTATATGTATTTTGATGTTCAAGTTGGTGTTTCATCGAGATAAATAAGAGGCAATATGGCTTCAGAGTGAAAATATACCTTTGGCTAACATGACTCATTTTTATGAGTTTAACAACCTAACATTATCGATGCAAAATAATTGTCTACATACATTTTACATTTTACAAGACCACCATTTTTTATGCATATTTATTTTAAGATAACCTTAACGCACCAAAGTAGTGAATTTTAATTGGAAGTTAGTTTACAACGTAATCTTTAATTCGTTTCCATATAAAGTCACAACACTCTTCATAGCAAACATTTTCTCTTAAGAGAGAAGTCTTTTCTTTTTACAAATTCCAAGTGGCAGCGAGACAGTTTTAACTACATGACCGTTATTCATCTGTTAGTCAGAGTTTGAGTAAGAGCTTCAATTTAGAAGATTTTACTCCCAAGCCCCAACATTTATCCTCCTCCCTCTATAATATACTATTTTTTAAAACAAAAAGAGGAAGAAAATTGTAATGTTCCACAACTCTTCATTCCAAGTATTCTCGTATAAAGATATAAAAGCAAAAATCTTTATTTCTAGTTATCTGAAGTTTGAATCAGTGAAAGTTTCTAGAAGTGTTATATAATACATCTTTTTTGATAAAGTATGAGTATCATGTTGCTCGCCATTTAAGTTTCAACGAGATAAGTAAATGACAATCACTTTATTTTAAATAATTTTTAATTTTAATTTTATTTTATAATATATATTTTAAATTATTTTCAAGAGAGAGGTCCACGAAAAAACTCAAGGTTGCTGGACACGAGAGTAAACTTATAGGATGATATCCACGTTCTGCGATTGAGAGGTGGTTGAGTGACTCTGGTTTATCTTCACTCGAGAGAACCAGTTTGTCAAGAATAGACCAAAACTTGGTATCAACATTTATAGAGAGATGACATCTAGAGACATCATCATTTCACATGCCATTTGATTTTGTTGTTGATTTTTTGGGAGTGCCATTTGAGGAGGCAATAGTACATAGTTGTGCTTGTAGGGGGTGCTTATTATAAGCCGAAATGAATGTGAGTTATTTGCAAGTCATCAATTTGTTTCTAGATGGGACTATGCTACCAAAACCTATATGATGATGTTGGTAAGTTGCAATATTTTTGCTGACAAGACTTTTACTCTTGTCGATACATCATATTTGCCACTATTTAGGGACTTGGATGGACGTACGAGATATATGTGGGGAGCATGCGCGTTGATCACACTCTACAAATATCTAGGAGTTGCTTCCATGTTTACTTGTAAGCAACTCGACAAATATGCTTCTCTGTTACATATATTTATTTTTATTTAGTTTAATCATTTTTATTTATTAATTTTTTTATTTATAGTATTAATTTTGTACAATGATAGATTCACGAATATATTCTGACTATTGGAAAAAGAGGAGAGAATTGAAATACAACTAATAATAATAATGGTACAAGCACATCAAAAGAATACAAACTATAGATACTAATGGTAATACCTATTAATTTTGATGTTACTTAAATGTAACAATCAATTGATCCATGCTCCAATAAACTTATGCATATGAGGAGTCAACCATATATCTTTCACATAATCAATAAATCCACTACAATTAACACATGCTTGCTCGAGTTGTTGCAACCATTGATGATACTCAATCTCATCACTAGCCCATACAACTTTCATCCATAATGTCTCTATCTTCGTTTGCGTTTCATTCACAACATATTACTTACATTTTGAACCAACATTTTTGTTGATGTAAAATTGACCAAGCAAATTAATTGTCCGTGGAAACACAACTTCAATTGCTTTCATCAAAGTAAGATCTCTATCAATAAATATCACATGTGGATACAACTCTTCCTTAATAAACAATTGTTTCAACTTATCCAACACCCAACAAAAATTCTTTGCCTGCTCAGATTCCATATAGGCAAATGTAACCATAAATGTCAACTCAGCTGACGTCATGCCAACAATTTCAAACATAGGTTGTCTATATTTGTTGGTCTTGTACGTGCTATCCATAACCAACAAAACAAAAGAGGAAAAATATTCAATAACTTGATTGAATCTGAGTGAGCTCAAAAAATATCTCTCACAACATCTGAGTCATCTCTTCCTTTACTCCAGTAAACATAGTATGCATCCTCTATCAGCTTAAACAAATGTTGTATCTCTGTTCTAGGACCTCTTATCTCTTTTTTGTAACTTACTCTTATGTTTATATATTTACGTGATCCGAATGACATTCTTTGGATCTCTCTCTTGCAAGGCCAATAATATGTGTCAGGATGGAACATGACACTTTGTCAAATAAACAACATGTTGCTGCTCATCCGCGCTTAGCCGACCAACAAGCGAATAAACTTCTAAATCTATCAGGTAAACCATGGTTATGAAATCCATATTTCACATCAATCTTCCATCCAAAACCATCTTACGATGGTATTGATCTGATTTTTAATGGACAACCACATATTTAGTGGCATTTTTGTGTTCCATTATCTGGTTCCTTGTATTTTCCTCCTTTATCACAACCAAATATTATTTTGTTGCTTCTCCATCTCTTGTATGTTTCAATATCTGAACGAGTGATGATAATAATTACTTTATTTCTGATTCCTACCTCATTAATCCACCTTATCACCTATTCTCGTGTATCAAATCTTTGTGTAGTTGAGAGTGCATCAGAGGTATCCACACATATTTAATTTTTATCGCGTATATGCAAAATAAAAAAGTAATTAAAAAAAAATACCATTAAGTTATCTGTGCAATCCACAAAATGGAATTCCCCGGTTAACAACATCATAACAAGTTATCAGGTACAAAAGTAAAATAAAATACATACCTGAGAAAACACTAACAAGTTCTCTGAGAAAACAATTAACAAACCGAAAAATAATACTTCAAGTTATTCGGTAAAAAAATAAAAATATACCAAATGACTTGTCAAAGTTATTTGATAAACAAAGGGATGTAAAATCCATAAAAATTAGCAAATGAATGATAAAAAAATAAAATGATAAATTAGTTAATATATTACAAGGATAAAATTGAAACATTTTACAAAATATAAGGATGGAAAGATAAATGTAGGGTTATGTGATAAAATTTTCTCAATTTGATAATGGGCGGGGCCAAAAGATTGTGGGACTTGAGACTTACAATTTATAGGTTTTTTTTTCACTCCTTACTTTTCTAAAATCTCTTTTGAATTTTAAAATTAGAACACTAAAAAATCACGAGAATTATACCAAACATCTCTACATTTATACTTGACGCGCCTATAATTTATTAGAAATAATTATTTTATCCTTTGAGTAAATTTTTTTTCATATCTTAAAATTTATATTTTATGCTGATTTAAAAATAACAGTGTAAACTCATATATATATATATATATATATATATATATATATATATATATATATATATTATATATATATATATATATAATATATATATATATTATATATATATATATATATATATATATATATATATATTTTTACGCTGGATTTTTTTAAAAATGGTATGGAATCTTAATAGTTTTCTAAAATTTATGATTTTATACCATTTATTTTTGAAAAAGTACGTGTAAAATCATTATTTTCTCCAAATTATATGTTTTTATATAGGAATTTTCAAAATCGTGTAAAATCAATTTTTTTTATATCGGATTTTTAAAAATTTAAACACCCTGCAATGCTAATCAGATTTATCAAAGAATCCATAATATTTGTTGGGCTATCCATCCTATTTAGAGTGACCCAAATGAATGTATGTTAGTATCACATGTATGTGTAAACCTTTGTTATTAGCTAACAAAGATAAATATAGTTAATATGTGAAAAACCACAAAAGAAAAGAGGAGAGAAGAGTGAAAATCCCAATAGCCACACCAAATCCCACATCCCCAATTTAGCACAGATCAGTTCCACGAGATCGGAGTTTGCACACAATTCAACCGTCAGATCATCCTGAAATTTAGACAACGTTCGTCAATAACATGAGTACATTATAAACGGTATAAATCGGATTCTGAGCATTCTAAGTGTCTCTGACGAGTCCATTTGTGAGGTGAAAATTTCTTGGTGTTTTTGGACTGTTTGTCTGTCTTGATTCTTGTTGTATTTCAAGATTGATTGTAGATCTTGATGATGTTGATGTATGCCTCTAATTAGTGTTAGAGAGAATCTTGATTATACACATTGTTTGATTATAGTGGAGATTTAATTGACCTATGGATCCCGTGGTTTTTTACTCCTAGTTAACAGAGGTTTTGCCACGCTAAATTGTGTTGTGTTGTTTGGTGTTTTTTTTGTTGATTGTTGTTGCATTTAGTATTTAAGAGAGATTATGTTGTTGAGTTATTCCGTTGCATTGTGGATTTCTTCCCAATAAGTGGTATCTAAAGCCTTGGTTTGATTTGTGTAACGATGGAGACAAACACATCTAGGATGATGAGTTTGAGTGGGTCCAACTATAATGCTTGGAAAGGGAAGATGGAAGATTTGCTTTATGTTAAAGGCTTTCACTTGCCAATTTTCTCTAGTGAAAAATCCGATGGAAAGAGTGATGAAGAATGGACTTTGTTGCATAGACAAGTTTGTTGGGCTACATTCGTTAATGAGTGAATGATAATGTTTTGAATCATGTGAGCTTGGTGACTCATGCTCGCTTTCTTTGGACCAAACTCGAGGAGTTGTATGTAAGAAAGATGAGGAATAATCAATTGTTCTTATTCAAGCAATTAATGTCATTAAGGTATAGTGATGGTTCACCAATGACCGATCACTTGAACACTTTCCAAGGGATTCTAAATCAATTGTTAGCGATGAATCTTACTTTTGATGATGAAATTCAATATTTGTTGCTTCTTGGTACTTTTCCTAATTCTTTGGAGACTTTTAGGACTTCCTTGTCTAACTCCGCTCAGAATGGTATCATGTTGATGGACTTTGCTAAAAGTAGTGTGTTGAATGAGGAGTTGAGGCGTAAGTCACAAGGTTCTTCTTCATATTTTGAGGTGTTGGTTACTGAATCGAGGGGGGATACATCAAAATAGAGGTTCAAGTAATCGTGGGACATCACGTGGTAACTCACAAGAAGACTCTAATAAATTATCTAATATTGAGTGTCATCATTGTGAGGAAAAGGGACACACAAAAAGGTATTGGCGGAAGTTGAAAAGGGAAAGCAAGAAGAAGAGCCACCACAACGACAAAAGGAAGGTAACAATAATGAAGATGCTATTATTGTTGATGATTTCTTTGTTGTTTGTGATAGTTGTGTAGAGAATTCCAATCTATCATGTGATGATATGGATTGGGTGATTAATATTGGCGCTTCTACTCATGCAACCTCGAGACATGATATTTTTTCAACTTACGAGACTGGTGACTTTTGGGTTGTTTGTATGGAAAATAAGGGGCAAGCTAATGTCATCGAAATATGAGATATTTGTGTCAAAACTAGCCATTAAACTACTCTAGTTCTCAAAAGAGTGAAACACTAGAACTTTAATTTAATCTTTAATCCGTTAGAAAGTTAGATAATAAGGATATGATAATTCCTTTTCGGCTAATGAATGGAATTTAAAGAAAGGCTCAATGGTGATTGCTAAAGGAAAAAGAAATTCAAACTTGTATATTGGCCAACTTAGGATTTCGAAGTACTACATCAACACTTGTGACAATGATAGTTCATCATAATTATGGCACAAGAGGTTGGGTCATATGAGTGAAAAAGGTTTGAACGTTTTGGCAAAGAAGAATGTGTTGTATGGTGTTTCCTAAGCAAAGTTGAGAGAGTGTTTGCATTGTTTGGTGGGTAAGAAAATGCGAGTTTCCTTTCATCCTTCACGGTCTCTCTCACTTGTTTAGCAGATATAAACATCAACTCTTCACCTCCATCGATCTCATAATCACGCTCTTGAGGCAAGTCACAAATATCTTCAGGAAAACATCAGGAATTACACACCACTTGCATATCACTAGCAATCACATTTCTCCTCACTCTCAAAGAAGCAAATCTCAACAATACATGATCTTTCTCCCTCAAAGACATCCCAACTGTACCGGAAGACGGGAATCTCGAATTCACATCCTCTTTGGATTCAATAAACTGCATCGACTTATCAAAATAATTGGTAAACACTTGGTTTAACTCCAACAAATTCATTCCAATAATAACATCAACTTGTTCCAATGAAAGACAAACCATACACATCCTTAGGAAACAAGTCAAGATATTCAATACACCAATGGCTCATCTCTAACCAAGTCATCGCTTACCCCTCACAAGGAAGCGAACAAAGAGAACACCTGAGCATCTTCCCTCAAGGATCACACCATTTTGCTAACCGACACCATCCTCTAATCCGACCTCTCTCTGGGTTCAGGAAAAACACAATATTATAAAAACAGTTGAACTAGCCAACATTACACTCTCGTATGTAGCAACATGATATCCAAGCTCTCTACAGTTGGAACATCCAAGCGAAGCAAATGCTTCTTTCCCACTTGTTTCATTCCCAACCTGCAATTAGAAAACAAAACAAGCATCAAGAGTGTTTTTACACATATGTCGCACACTAGGAAACAAACATGATTAAAAAACCTGGCCGAACGGATCGACCTTCTCTGATACCACTAAGTAACACCCTAAAAACCTGCGCGTAATTATCAAAGAATTTAATTAACAAAATACAATCACTTAGAGTGTCACTCATAATAATCATAGCCTACTCCGTAACACGGGTTACAACGAAACATTTTACTGCATACATTTGCACTTAGGATGTTGACACGGCATCCACCTCATTTGAATATCTTTGCAGCAGAATCATAATAAAAAAAACATACCAATTTAAAATCTCATAATAGTTTTCATAATAAAATTAAAAGCACTGACTCATGAGTCTTCTCCAAGTGTTATCACACCAAAACATAAAACAAATACGAGAGTATGCATTGTCTCTCAGGAAACTTCAACATAAAATAAATAATTCTCTCCCTAGTGTTACATATCAGAGCATAACCAAAGCTAACATAAATAAACAAAAAGAAATAGCTCTAGGAGCTAACTTTCGCTCATAGTAGCGTCTCTACTCTTGAGTATCTGCACGATGCCCATGTAAAGGAAACATTCAAACAGAAGGGTTGAGAATTCATTTCAATAATAATAACATAGAATATAAAATAGCGTACAAAATCTACACAGTCATGGCTAATACCATATCATACTCTCACGCCCAAATTATCATCAGCATCTCATAAAATACCACCATCATCATACATAGTCATATTTTACGCATATAATTCATTCATGCTATGCGACTCACGATAACGATAATGACTCTTATGAATGTGGTACCAATTAAACATTTCTTTCTTCTTACGAAACTGATTTCCCCTTTGGAATCCTGAACTCCCCCTTCTGAGTTCCAAATAAGTCTTTCGTCCCCCTTCGGACCCATGACTTATCTCCTTCAACATATCAACAATGGATGTATGGTATGGTAATAATGCAACTAACATAATAATTATAATAATATTTAGTGATACACAATTCCATTAATGCGTAACATAATCCACCATTCTAGACTACCACCAATATAATCAAACACATCATCCCAATCATTCACAACACATCAAATAATTTTTCTATACGAATCTCGTCCATATTCGTCACATCATACATTCTTTCCCACCTACTACCAACCTCTGATAAAATCATTAAAAATATTTTATCCCTGAAACAAAGTTATAGACCTATATTTCAGATATCCAATGCTTCTAACCCTATCTCAAAATGATTTACGAGTTGAAAATTATTATCAAAACTGTGCACGAAGGTATTATCAAAAAGTTATTGTTTTTCTGAAATTTTCAGCATGATTTTCATCTTCTCCAACCCCAAAAACGTCCATGAAATCATCACCAAAAATATTTTACCCATGAAACAAAGTTATATCCCTCTGTTTTAGCTACCCAACTATTTAAACTTCATCCCAAAATGATTTACGAGTTGAAAGATATGATCAAAACCGTGCACAAATGCGTTAACAAAAAGTTGTTGTTTTTCTGAAATTTCCAGTATGATTTTCACCTTCTCCAACCCTAAAAACGTCCATGAAATCATAACCACAAATATTTTATCCATGAAACAAAATTATAGGCCCCTAATTAATCTATCCAACGCTTCAAACCTTGTCCCAAAATGATTTACGAGTTGAAAGTTACGATCAAAACCGTGCACGAAGGCGTTAACAAAAAGTTAGTGTTTTTCTGAAATTTCCAGCACGATTTTTATCTTCTCCAACTCCAAAAACGTCCATGAAATCATCACCAAAATATTTTATGATTTTAAATTCAGTCATAAACATACATATATCAACCACTACTTATATTCATATAATCATGAATCTATATACTATATCAATCCCTAAAACCTTCAAAGATCATCAATGATGGACATACATGGACACTTTAAAACATAAATTTCATTCAACAAATATAGACATTCATCATCAATCTAAAGAGAATTAAACCTTCATCTACCCTTCCATTCATATCCCTATTATTGAACCATATTTTCATCATTACCTTGTAATTCCAGAAAAATTCAAGCTTTTGGTTATTCTCTTCCCTAGAGCTCTCATGAGGTTTTCCTTGTTTTTCTCTTCTCTAACCTCTTTTTCTTCAATTCCAAAACTTTCACCTACTGTAAGCTTTTTCCTTCACTCCTCTCCTCCTAAATTAAAAATCCAATTTCTATCTTTTTAATATTCAACTAAAGCCTAACTTATTACTAACTTACATTATTTATTTTAATTTTCCATAATTTGCACTTTCCATCCCAAACTCATTATTTCCTTTTATTTTATTATTTAATTTAAATAATAACACTAAAACATTATTTTAATCAATTAAATAATTATAAATAAATCTACAAACCTCTAATCACTCTCCGCCAAATGGTCACCCACCCTTGTTGCCCTAATACATCTCGATTATCACAAATAATAATTAGGCACACAGATAAAATTATAATTAATTAATATAAATAATTTCTAGAAAAATAGGGTGTCACATCAACACTCGTGACAATGATAGCTCATCATAATTATGGCACAAGTGGTTGGGTCATATGAGTGAAAAAGGTTTGAACATTTTGGTAAAGAAGAATGTGTTGTATGGTGTTTCCTATGCAAAGTTGAGAAAGTGTTCGCATT
Source organism: Lathyrus oleraceus (assembly GCF_024323335.1). Classification (NCBI taxonomy): domain Eukaryota; kingdom Viridiplantae; phylum Streptophyta; class Magnoliopsida; order Fabales; family Fabaceae; genus Lathyrus; species Lathyrus oleraceus. The sequence goes on along the minus strand of NC_066585.1, from coordinate 520,258,579 downwards.
GTTTGGTGGGTAAGAAAATACGAGTTTCCTTTATGTCATTCAAACCAAAGAGGAAATTAAAGGTGTTGGATTTAGTACATTCCGATGTGTGTGGTCCGATGAAGACCCGATCACCCGGTGGTGCAAATTACTTTATAACTTTCATTGATGATTATTCTCGGAAAACATAGGCTTACACCTTGAAGATGAAATGTCAAGTGTTAGATACCTTTAAGTCGTTTCAAGCACCAGTTGGAAGAGAAATGGGGGAAAAGCTCAAGTCTATCTGAATCGATAACAAGAGAGAGTATGTTGGACCTTTCGACAAGTATTGTCAAGATCAAGGTATACATCATCAAAAGTCTCATCCAGAGACACCATAATTGAATATGTTAGCTGAAAGAATGATTATAACTTTGGTGGAAAGGGTGAGATGTTTTCTTTCTTAATCAAAGTTGCCGAAATACTTTTGGGGAGAAGCATTGAGCACAATCGTATATCTTTTAAACCTCATTCCACGTGTTCCTTTGAAGTTTGATGTTCCAAATCATGTTTGGAGTGGTAAAGATGTTTCCTACAACCATCTTCATGTGTTTGGGTGTATAACTTATGTGCATATTCCGAAGGATGAGAGATCAAAATTGGATGAGAAGTTGAAGAAATATGTGTTTGTTGGGTATGAATTTGATGAGTTTGGGTATCAATTCTTTGATCCAGTTAAATGAAAGCTTATTCATAGTCGTGATGTTGTATTCATGGAGGATTATACCATTGAGGACATCGACAAAGTTAAGAATAAATATCCGATTTTTAAAGAGGAAGAAATAGTTTAAATGAATCAACTACTATTAATCCTACCCCTATCATTTTCGAAGATGTTCCAATTAAAAATCAAGGTATGGATTTGAATGTTGATAATGTTTTAAATCCTAATGATATTTTTGATGTAGGTGATACGGAAGACGTCTTTGAAAATGAGGTTGATCAAGAGGTTGAAAGTGTTGAGAAACCAGTGCTTCTAATGAGTTGAGGTGGTTTACTCGTGATAAAAGGCCTTCCGTTTGATACCTCTTGAATGAGTATGTTTTTCTTACCGATGGTGGAGAACATGAAAGCTTTGAAGAAGTTTTGGAGGATGAGAACAAAAAGGAGTGAATGGATGCCATGGAGTATGAAATGTAATCACTTTGTGAGAATAATATATTTAAGTTAGTGAAGTTTCCAAAGGGTAAGAGAACATTAAAGAATAGGCGGGTGTATCGAATTAAGCAAGAAGAGTGTACTTCTAAACAAAGATACAAGGCTCAGTTGGTGGTAAAAAGTTTTAAACAACAGAAAGGTGTTGACTTTGATGACATTTTTGCTCCGTTTATGAAGATGCAATCTATTCAAGTGGTTCTCAGGCTAGCCTCTAATCTTGATTTACAAGTAGAGCAAATGAACGTGAAAATGACTTTTCTTCATGATGATCTACATGAAGAAATTTACATGGAACAACTGAATAGATTCCTAAAGAAGGCAAAGAAGACTATGTTTGCAAATTGGTAAAGAGTCTTTATGGTTTGAAACAAACACCTCACCAATGGTATCAAAAGTTCAACTCGGTTATGACTGAACATGGGTACAAGATGACCAAGGCCGATCATTGTGTGTTTTTTCAGAATTTCTCCGAAGGTGATTTCATTATTCTCTTGCTTTATGTGGATGATATGCTAATTGTTGGAAAAGATATTTCAATAATTAAAGAGTTGAATAACACTTTGAGTGAATCTTTTGCTATGAAGTGTGAAGTCAAGCTTCTATCTGATGAGTGTATTTTGATGAAGACAAAGCTCCAAGTACAAGAAGGCAAATATGTTACTCAAAGATAAAGCATCACGATTCAAGAATTTAAGCTATCGCATTTCAAGAAGGTATAATAAGTATATTTACCTTCACTAAAGTCTTAGATGCTCAAGTATTCAAACAATCATTACATAACCTTTCCTTGTGCATGGAAAATATCTTAGGCTTAAATATTTCATTTTTCAACTGGGTAAATCGATTTACCTCTTAGGGAAATCGATTTACCACTGAAGCCTATACATTTCCAAATGCAAAGAATTAATTTTTCAAGTCGGTAAATCGATTTACCTCTTAGGAAATCAATTTACTACTGAAGCCTATACATTTCCAAACTATCTTAGGCTTAAATTTTTCATTTTTCAATTGGGTAAATCGATTTACCTCTTAGGGAAATCGATAAGCCTATACATTTTCAAACTATCTTAGGCTTAAATTTTTTATTTTTCAACTAGGTAAATCGATTTATCTCTTAGGGAAATCGATTTGCCACTGAAGCCTATACATTTCTCAACACAAAGAATACATTTTTCAACTAGGTAAATCGATTTACCTTTTAGGGAAATTGATTTACCGCTGTAAGTTTTTGAAAATTTTTAAACCTTGCCACAGGGAAATCGATTTACACACTATGTAAATCGATTTACCACTGTGCATTTTTGAAAAATCAGTAGCTTTACTAACACCTCTTCTTGAACCACTTTATGGAATCGTTTAATTTCAACTTGACAATTGTTCATGATATTTTTCAGATCATTTCCATGATTCATTAGAGGTGTTATGCGCATATAAATACATGATCTTTCAAATTCAAATTACACCTCTTCCAATCAAAACTCTCAGAATTTTCAGAATTCACATTTCTTATTATCAAATTTTATTCAAGATATTTTCTGTATATTTTCACATCATTCAAACCAGAAAATACTTGAGCAATCTAACACCTTTGTGTTTGTGAATTATTGTCACTAGAAGAGAAAATCAAGTACATTGATATATCACTTAGTGTGATCATTATACTACAAACTTTACACTCAAAACTATTTTTGTAATCCATATCTTATTTTTTAGAATTATTGAAAATAAGATTGCTTGTTTTGTAAATACCTTGCTGTCCAGGATTGTTGGAAGCAAGAGAGTTGAGTTTGAGAGGATTGTTCTCATATCGACTTGGTGAATCACAAGAGGTTGTTCTTGGCGATTGTGTCTGTCTTGTACAAGTCATAACAGATAGTAAAATCTCATTTGTGTTGAAAGGGGACTAGACATACCTTCAGATTATGAAGGGAACTAGGATACATCCTTGTTTTCTTTATTTGTCTACACTTTATCGCTTTCCAAACTTATCATCAAACCAAAAAAATAAGAACAAACTTGTCTCTAAAACCAAACTTTTTAATTGGTCATAATTCACCCCCCTCTTAGGCGCACTCCGAACTTACAATTGGTATCAGAGCAGGTTATATGTAACCCGCTCCTAAAAGATTCACGGTTTCCGTAAACTCAAAACCTGTTTTTAAAGACAGTGGCATCAATAACAAGCCGCCACTATTTGTGGGGGAATATTTCAATTTTCGAAAAATATGAATGAAGGTGCATCTAGAGTCTCAACAAAAAGATGTTTAGAAAGCTGTCATAGAAGGTCCTTTTGTTCCTACTTCGGTTGTTAATGACGTTGGCACTCCTAAGCCCAAAGCATCATGGAATGGAGATGATGAGAAAAAGGGTTCTTTATAACAAGAAAGCAATAAATCTTCTTCAAGGTGATCTTGGCATGGATGAGTTCTTCCGCATTTCAACATGTACAACGACAAAATAAATTTGGGATGCTTTGGTCGAAACACATGAAGGAACCGCATAAGTTAAAAGATCAAAATTGAATACATTAATGTAAGACCCCAATTTTAACCCTAAGATCCCTTATGGCATCATAACATTGCATTTGTATTACCTCAAGGATCTTTAGCATCTTGGTTCCCTTTGCCTTTGGGTGGGACTCCTTGTGATTGGTTTGAGATCACCAAGCATGCTTGAATTATACATCATTGTTTCTCTTACTTTTGTTTACTAACCAAAAGCACAAAAATGTGTCACTAACATCTTTTGTTTTAAGCTTGAGTATCATCCAAGACACTTTGTGGGTTCTATTTGGATGATCAGTCAACACAAGGGAATGGCTTGAGATACTTCCAACGGGTTCAAATGGGGTCTATTCGTCAGTCAAAACGTTAATCTTGAAAGAGCAAAAGTTTGTTCATGAGCTGTCATGCTCGCTAGACGAGTAGAATGGGTCGCCTAGCGAGTTCCAAGAAAAGCCACCAGAATCACCTACGCTCAGAGGAATTTCTTGAACTGTCATGCTCGCTAGGCGAAGCCCACGTGTTTAAAAAAAAAAACGAAAAACGAAAAAAAAACGAAAAAATAAAAAAAACAAAATAAATAAATAAACAAATAAATAAAATATAACAGAAATTTTTTGGACTTGGGCCTCTCTCATTTGAGCCCACAGGTCCACAAAAATCAGGTTATAAATTCAGAGTTTCAGTGAAACAAAAGAATTCTATTCCTATTACCCTAGCAGGGAAAAAGATAGTGAGAGAAGAGCTAAGAGAGTTCAGAGCAACCTCCAGAGACTGAAGGGAACTCATCGGCAAAGAACCAATTCCCTCTCATATAAACCCTAAGAGTGCTTTGCAAACCCAACCGGGCAATTCAATTTCATTCGATCTCTCTAGTCAGGTTTGCCTTATTCCCATTACTTTATGCTTTTAATTTGAATGCTATGAATGTATGAGGTATTATGGGTGAATTTGATACCCTTTTGATGCATGTGTTTGACAAGAGGTTTAGGCCTCCTACCCTTGGTTGCTTTTTATGAGCTTTTTGTGAATTTTAATGGCATGATTCATGTGGTTACATTTTGATTTGGGGGCAACTCTTGATTACCCTATCCTGTTTGCTCTAACCTGTTTTGTGTTTGTTATGGCATTGTTTTCTCCTAATTCCGTCATATTACTCTAACCTGTTTGTTGAGTTTTTGTGAGGGCTCACATACTCTTGCAGGGATAGCTTGCTTGGTGTTCCATTTTATTTGTGGGATACCACCTGGAGGTTTATTCCGATTACCTGTACTGACTCGCTTTCTTTGATGGTGTTTAGCTTGGAAGAGTCTTTGGGTTTCTTATTTATCTAATTGCTGTTACTTCGGATCTTTATCCACGTGGTACTTTATTTCTCCCGCATTTTACCGCTTTTCTTAGGTTTCGTATAGCCTCTCGTGGCATGTCAATTAAGGTAGCGCGGTTCCTTCATCTAGGACTGCCTTTTTGCATGAGCATCCCTAAACACCCCAAACTCATTGATTTTTCTTCTCCTAAGAACACATTATCTCCTTCTACTACAGGCGAGTAAGTCTCCAAAGGTCGAGCATCCGGTAGATTGCGTAGTAACGTTGTTCACCCCAAAACACAACCCTTACCCCATAGGTAGTCGAACTACGTTTTGCTCTGATTTTCATCCCAGATGAGATACGTAGGCATAAGACGCGATGTCTTAGCGAGCACACTCCTCTTTAACCCATAGGTAGCCGAGCTACGAAGACTCTGATTCTCAGATTCAAACGAGATACGTATGCAGTGGATGCGACATCCGCGCGAGTCATTTTCTTTTGACCCTTCTTTTAGTAAGTAGTATATTAGATAAACATACACGCTTTTCTCATCCCTTCAATCATGTTTGCACAAATAATTTTTCACAAAAAACAACAACCTTTGCAACAAATGTGAAAAGGGCTCCCTAGGAGTACCTAGGATGCTTTGGGTGCCTAACACCTTCCCATTGCATAACCAACCCCCTTACCCAGATCTCTGACATTTTTACTAGTTTTTGATTCGATAAAACTTTTAGGTTTTTGTTCGCTTTCTAACCATTCCTTTGGATAAATAGAAGTGCGGTGGCGACTCGACTTGTATGATTTACCTTGGATTTAGTCAATATCTCTAATGGTAACGAATACCCCGCTACAGAAAAGTGGCGACTCTGCTGGGGATAGATAGATCCTAGTGGGTTTTGCCTACTTTTCATTTTCGTTGTATTGTATTGTATATTTTTTTTAGTCTTGTGACATATTTTTGTGCAATTTGGGATTACTGTATTGTATGTAATGATTGAATTGCTTGAATATTAATTCCTTGTGTGCTTGGTGATCTTTGTGAGATGAGTTCTATACCCAAACTCGAGTGCACTTAGGATAGGAGAATGACATAGTCTTGCCGACTTGTGTGGAGTTATTCCTTAGCAAGTTGACTTGCAAGCCCATTCACTTGGTGGAGGTCATGTTGGGATCAATAATGTCACCTAAGTAAGTTGTGGTTAGACATTACTTTTTCCAATATAGACCTTAGAAGCCAAGGACCTTAGTTTACCAAACCCATCTTGGCCTATTCGTAGGATGTAGTGCAAAAGTCGTTCAAGTGTAAGATTTGATACGATTGTTACGCGATACTACACTCATAAGAGTCTCTCTTGAGAATATTTTTGGAATACGAGTAGTCGTTTCTCCGATAATATCCAAAAGATGGGATGATGACTATGGGAACCTTTTGTAGAACATGTTTGGCAGGTTTAAACCTAGTACACTCCCTTTGGGTGGTTCTTAACCTAAACTCCATGCTCGTGACTTGCAACAAACCCTTGATTCATGGTTGATCCGTTCAGGTATCCTTAATATCAATGGATCTTGGGTGTTGATAAGGTGTAAACCATAATCCACCAAAATGGATGGTTGATATTAAGGATAACACGATCCATCCCATGACCTTTGTTTGGTGTGCTTTGCTTGATCCTTGAGTGTGATTGTTGCATTCATGCACCCATTTGCATTCATATCATAAATAATAAGAAAATTTTCAAGGAACTTAAGAGGTCTATTTGCAAAATTTTCAGACATGGAAAGACAAAGAAGGAATACAAAGAAGTACAGTTTCAGACAACCAGACTTGAAAGAGTTAAGGAATTTGACATCTTATGTATTAGATCCTTTGGGTTTCAAGGCTCGTTTTGGGAAGCTTCTTCCTCTTCTGACTACTCAGGTGGATGAAGGATTAGTGAGTGTATTGGTGCAGTTTTATGATCCCTTGTACCGTTGCTTCACGTTTCCGGATTTCCAGCTTTTGCCTACCCTTGAGGAGTATGCTTACCTTGTGGGTATACCTATTCTAGACCAGTTGCCGTTCAGTGGCTAGGAGAGTATTCCTACTTCTAATGAGATAGCTGACATGTTACACATAGATGAATCTCTGGTTGGTGCTCATATGACTACCAAAGGTGGAATTCAAGGTCTCCCTTATGAGTTCCTCATTGCTCAAGCTACTATGTATGGGAAGGCCATGAGTGAGGACGCCTTTGAGGCCATATTTGTACTTCTCATCTCTGGGCTAGTGTTATTCCCCAACATCGACAAGTTTGTGGATGTGAACGCTATTAGGATTTTCTCTACTCTTAATACCGTTCCGACTCTGTTGGGCGATACCTACTTCTCTTTGCATATGAGGAATGCAAAGGGTGGTGGCGCCATTGTGTGTTGTTTGCCTCTGTTGTATAAGTGGTTTATTTCTCACTTACCTCAGACGGTCACTTTCAAGGAGAACAAGGAATGTCTACGGTGGTCCACGAGACTCATGTCTCTCACTAATGATGATATCTCTTGGTATAACCGTATGTATGATGGTGTGCAGATTATTGACTCTTGTGGCGAATTCTCCAATGTACCTCTTCTTGGTACATGTGGTGGGATTAACTACAATCCTGTTTTGGCACGTCGGCAGCTTGGGTTCCCCTTAAAGGATAAACGCAATAACATTCTGTTAGAGGGTGTATTCTTTCAGGATGGTAAAGATCCCCAAGGCTTGAAAGCTAGGATGGTCCGCGCTTGGCGCAAGATTCATAGGAAAGGAAGGAAAGAGTTGGGTCCTAAGAATTGCATCGCTTTGGAGCCTTACACTGTTTGGGTTAGGAAGAGGGCGTATGAGTATCTCATGCCTTACGAGTATCCGAGACCTACACCTATGATTATGGCTGGGCCTTCAACCCTCCCTAATCAAGGAGTAGAGGAGTTGAGAGACGAAGACCGTTCACGTGCCTGGATCCGTGAACGTGAAGAGTTGCTTCAGCAGATTAAGGAGAAGGATGCGTTGATTGAGTTTCTTGAGCATCAGGTTATTGATGACCCTGATGATGTATGGACTTCTCTACTTCCTCAGTCTTCTAAGTTCTGGAAGAGGAAGTATGATCGACTCGCCAAAGAGAAGGCCAATATGGAGGCAGCCTACGAGAGGGAGGTGAAGAGGCTTCGCGCATCTTATCTTCCTGTGTCCCGAGCTTTAGATGATTATTTCTAGGGATCTATAGGATGATTATTTTCCTTTTCTCTTGTATATGATTGACGATGCTGCACTTCTTTTCCCTGATATTGTTTGATGAGATATTTCCATATGTGATAAAATGCTTAATATTTCCAGAATTTGCAAATAAAACTCTAAAGTTCCTTTGAAATAAAAAACAAATCATATGCACAAACATTGCATGCATCATATGCATAAGCAGGTTTTGTTTCCGGTCCCTTGCCCTGTGGTCTAACTCTGTGTCCTTCATTTATTTTGAAGACAAGCTGACTCACCGGTACTACACTAGAGCCAACATTTCAAGACTGATGGATCACTTAGAACAAGAGAACCGCGAGCTGAAAGAGGAAGTGGCCAGATTGACTGCCCTAATGGAGTCACTCATGGCTCCCCAGAGCCAGTCTTCTCCGACACCTTCAACTCCTCCCCAGAGGACGGCTATCTCCGAGATTGTCTCCTCTACTGTGCCCGCTGCCAGTGCACACTTTGTTCCAACAGCCCTGTCAACCGGGTTCCCGTGGGGGATGCCTCACAATTTCATGCCTGAGGGCCCTGTTCCCACCTTTGCTTCTCTGCCGGCATCTAGCCCGGTCCTTGCCGTTCCTCCTCCTGTCGTGCATACTTTGCCCAAGGTAGACGACACCATCTATCATTCTGAGCTGTCTGAGGGTCCAAATGTTTATGAGAAGATGGATGCTATGAACGATCAATTTCTTGAGCTTCGCAAGGAATTGAAAACTCTCAGAGGGAAGGATTTTTTCGGCAAGTCTGCTGCCGAACTCTGCTTGGTTCCAAATGTGAAGATCCCTGTGAAATTCAAGGTCCCTGATTTTGAAAAGTACAAAGGAAATATTTGTCCTCTCAGCCACCTGGTCATGTATGCCAGGAAGATGTCGACTCAAACCGATAATGACCAACTACTCATCCACTACTTTCAGGATAGTCTGTCCGGTGCCGCTTTGCGTTGGTACATGGGTTTAGACAACGCGAACATCCGATCCTTCAATGATCTCGGCGAAGCCTTCGTCAAGCAGTACAAGTACAACGTGGATATGGCTCCCGATAGAGATCAATTGAGAGCCATGTCCCAGAAGGATAAAGAAACATTTAAGGAGTACGCCCAGAGGTGGCGAGAGGTGGCAGCACAGATCGTGCCTCCGCTAGAAGAGAAAGAGATGACTAAGATCTTTTTGAAGACTTTAAGTTCTTTTTATTATGAGCGGATGATTGCTAGCGCTCCTTATGACTTCACCGAGATGGTGAATATGGGGATGCGTCTAGAAGAAGGGGTCCGTGAAGGACGGTTAACCAGAGAAGAAGGCTCTTCTACCAAACGTTATGGGGCGTTTGCAAAGAAGAGAGATGGAGAGGCACATTCTGTGATATCCCATGAGAAACCAAGAAGACCCTCTGTGAGGAGGAAGACTGTGCGTCTTGCCAGTAACCAGCACCAGGTGGCTCATATAGCACCTATCTTTAGAGATAATCAACAGTATCAGCAACATAACAATAATCAGCAACCATCCCAGCAATATCAACAGCAACATCACCGACCGCAACGGCAGGCTTACCAGCCTCGAAACAGTAATCAAACCAGCACGAATAACGAGAGGAAAAGGGTCACCTTCGATCCTATTCTGATGACGTACGCATAACTATATACCTCTTTGATAGAAAGGAAGTTGATTACTCCGAGAGACCCACCGGCTATACCTGCTAACCCCTAGTGGTGGTATAAGCTTGAGTTACATTGTGTTTACCACTCTGGTGCTCCCGGCCACGATGTGGAGAATTGTTACCCTTTGAAGACCAAGGTTCAAGACCTTGTGAGGTGTGGGATTTTATGTTTTGAGGACGTAGGCCCTAATGTGAAGAAGAACCCATTGCCCGAACATGGGAAATCTGTCAACGTGGTCCAGGGTTGCCCTGGAAAATACAAGGTCAAATATGTCAGTCATATTCAACAGTCTCTAGTCCAGTTGCATCTGTTGTGTGACTACAGTCATTATGAACATGACCATGATAGATGCCGAGTTTGCTCTGTTAACCGATTGGGTTGTTGCCAGGTGCGCAAGGATGTTCAGGAAATGCTGGACGAAGGAGTCATTGAGATCCTTCAAAACAGGAATGTTGATGAAAATGAGCCTGAGGTCAATGTGATCTCCCCAGTGTTCCGGATACCCGAGCCTGTTATCATCAAGTACAATGGTAGCAAGTAGAAGGCTTCTCCCGCTCTGATCATTAAGCCTGCTGGTCCTGTGCCTTACTCCTCTAAAAAGGCAGTTCCCTATCGCTACAATGCCGTAGCAGTAGAGAATGGGAAATAGGTATCCTTGCCCTCTTCTTCTGTTGTGAATATTGCCGATGTTAGTGGTTTGACCCGTAGTGGCCGTGTATTTTCAGCACCGCCGAAGCCTCAAATTAATGCTGATTTTGTTGAACGCCCGATCGGGAACGTTGTGAATTCTCCGAATCCGGCACTTGCTGTTAAGACCTCCTCCGTACTGAAAACTCCTACTTCTGTTGGCCCGAGTGGCAATGAGAAAGAAGACTGTGATGAGATGCTGAGGCTCATCAAAAGAAGTGAGTACAATGTTGTAGACTAGCTTCTACAAACACCATCCAAAATATCTGTGTTATCCTTACTCTTAAATTCAGAACCACACCGAGAGGCTCTGCAGAAGGTGTTGGATGTGGCATATGTGGATCACGATGTCACTTTGGAGCAATTCGATAGCATTGTTGCAAACATTACTGCTTGTAACAACCTGAGCTTTTATGACTCTGATCTCTCTGAGGAGGGAAGAGACCACAACTTGGCATTACACATATCTATGGGTTGCAAAGACGACGCCATGTCCAATGTGCTGGTGGACACTGGGTCATCACTGAACGTATTGCCAAAAACCACTCTTTCGAAACTGTCATATCAAGGGCCTCCCATGAGGCAGAGTGGAATTGTTGTGAAGGCTTTCGATGAGTCTCGCAAAACTGTGATTGGGGAAGTTGATCTCCCAATCAAGATCGGACCAAGTGATTTCCAGATTACCTTCTAGGTTATGGACATCCACCCATCGTATAGCTGTCTCTTAGGCAGACCATGGATTCACGAGGCAGGCGCCGTGACATCCACCCTACACCAGAAATTGAAATTCGTGAAAAACAAGAAGCTGGTGGTGGTAGGGGGAGAAAGGGCTCTCCTGGTTAGCCATTTGTCTTCCTTCTCTTATATAGATGCTGAGGTTGAAATTGGAACTTCTTTCCAAGCTTTATCTATAGCTGAGCCTATTGAGAAGAGAACTCCTTCATTTGCTTCCTACAAAGATGCAAAGTTGGCCATTGAGCGTGGTGCAACCACTGGTTTAGGAAAAATGATTGAGTTAGAAGACAACAAGTCCCGGGTTGGCATAGGTTTTTCTTCTGGTACTTTCGACAAGCAAGGGTTATTCAAGAGTGGAGGTTTTATCCACACCGGTCAGGACGAGGAGGCTGTTGCCGTCTTAGAAGAAGATACAAAGGATTCTGGCAACTTCATCATCCCTGGTGGGGTCTGCAACAATTGGGTCGCTGTGGATATTCCAACAGTTGTCCATAAGTCAACGTTGATTTCTAAACCCATTGAACATAATGACCCAACACCATCTCCCAATTTTGAATTCCCTGTATTTAAGGCAGAGGAAGATGATGTTGAAGAGATTCCTGATGAGATCACCCGGCTACTTGAGCATGAAGAGAAGATCATTCAACTGCATCTTGAGAATCTGGAAACAGTTAACTTGGGGTCTGAAGATTGTGTGAGAGAGGTAAAGATTGGGGCACTTCTGGAAGAATCTGTTAAGAAAGGGTTGATTAAGTTGCTACAAGAATATGTTGACGTCTTTGCCTGGTCATATGAAGACATGCCTGGTCTAGATACTGATATTGTGCAACATTTCCTACCTCTAAAGCCTGAGTGCATGCCTGTAAAGCAGAAGCTCCGAAGAACTCATCCTGATATGGCAGTGAAGATCAAAGAGGAAGTTCAGAAGCAAATTGATGCGGGGTTCCTGGTGACTTCTATATACCCTTAATGGGTGGCCAATATTGTGCCCGTGCCTAAGAAAGATGGAAAAGTCCGGATGTGTGTGAACTATAGAGACTTGAATAAAGCTAGTCCGAAAGATGATTTCCCTCTACCACATATTGATATGTTGGTGGATAATATAGCTAAATTCAAAGTCTTCTCGTTTATGGATGGATTTTCCAGATATAATCAGATTAAAATGGCACCCGAGGATATGGAGAAGACAACATTCATCACACCTTGGGGAACATTCTGTTATCGAGTGATGCCCTTCGGTTTGAAGAATGCCGGAGCCACGTATCAACGAGCTATGACTACCTTGTTTCATGATATGATGCACTAGGAGATTGAGGTACGTTGATGATATGATCGCTAAATCAAGATCGGAGGATGTACTCCCAGTTGAGGTGGAGATCCCATCAATGAAAGTCTTGATGGAGGCCAAGTTGACTGATGCTGAATGGGTTCAGAGTCGTTATGACCAGCTAAACTTGATTGAAGAGAAGAGATTGACTGCCATGTGCCATGGTCAGTTATATCAGCAGAGAATGAAGAAAGCTTTTGATAAGAAGGTCAAGCCTCATGTGTTCCGAGAAGGTGACCTTGTGCTCAAGAAAGTCTTGTCTTTCGCGCCCGATTCCAGGGGCAAGTGGACTCCAAACTATGAGGGTCCGTATGTTGTTAAGAGAGCCTTTTCAGGCGGTGCTTTGATACTTACAACTATGGATGGGGAGGATTTCACTCGTCCTGTGAATTCAGATGCAGTCAAGAAATACTTCGTCTAAAAAAAATAAAAACTGAATAGCTCGCTAAGTTGAAAACCCAAAAGGGCGGCTTAGGCAAAAATGAGCGTCTCGGTGGATTGAAAACCCGAAAGGGTGATCCAGGCAAAAGTTAGAGACAAAAAAAAAATAATGATATATGTATCCCGCTAGATTGAGTACCTCATCCTGGGGCAATCTAGGCAAAAATTAGGGATTTGACAAGTAACTACATCCTGACAAGACTTTGTTCTACAACTGTCGTCCGTCAGAGATCCTTGCTCATTATCAGCCAAAGCTTCAAATACATCGGATTCAGATATGGTGGAGAAATGGTCATTATGTTCAATGTAGCCCTTTTCCAATATATATCACCAATTTCATATTTGTAAAGATCTATGGAGTCTTGCCATTCGCAGACTACCATTCTATCAAATAAATTTGAGCCTTTTATCCAATTATTGGCACTCTTATCTGTTTTTATTCAACAAATGTTTTGCATGTTTTGATTAAGAAAATATCATTGTTTCAAACAATCAAATTTTTTATAATTTTTTTTTAAACAAAGTGAACATTCACAATGACGAAAGGATACTTAGGAGATCCTCAGTGCTCTCCCAAGGGTGGTACGATCCCCAACAGGGAAAGATTTTTGTCCATATTCCTGGCATGACTGTATCTCCTCCCTCCGGAACCCCTTGTGGTTTATCCTACCAAGTGGATTGCTTGTTGAGAGTCACCTCTCTTCCCTTCAGCAGAGTAGCAATCTTTCTTCCTCAACAGGTTGGATCTTTTTGGGCAAGAGCGGTATTTGGTGGCTGATCCCGATAAATCCTTTATCTCCTCGGATAGATTCCCCAGTAGAGTTGTTGGTGTGGTGGACCTTGTCTGTGATAACTCTCGTCCCCAGCTGGAATGATTGATGATTCATCCCCTGCAGAGTTCTTTGCTTCCTGGTATCTCTGATCCCCAGCAGATTGGATACTCCCCGGTGAACTTGGCTTTCTCTCTTGAGATGTAGTACCGGGTGGTTGATTCCTGGACCTGGTTGTGTTAGATATGCCTGTCTGTCAGCATACATCATACATAAACCACGCATATTCATGCATAATTATAACATTCAGATATTCATGTTGCATGCTTTGCCATATATCGTTGTTTGCTGTCTCTTGCTATTTGGTGATATACTTCCCCGAGCAGATGTGTGTGTCTAATCTCTCCATATAGAGTCAGCTCCATAGGCAGAAAGCGTCTATCCTTTCTTCCATATTCCCCACCGGGTTATATCCTCGTGGATGTCGATTGTTTTTGTTCCTTCCCGACACATATACTGGGATGGTTTTCCCCATTGAGTTATATCCTCACCGGGACAAGTCTTGATTTGGTGTGCCTATCTAGTTTGATCCTAGATCGGTCTCTTGAGACTCTTTTCCTGTTTCCCCGTGGTAAATGAATAATTGCTCAATAATTAGTAATTATTATCCCCAGCGGAGTCTGTGGTTCTCTACCCTCATACCGGTAGTTGTAAACCCTATTTCTTCCCTTTTCGCAGAGTAACCATTTTTGATCATCTTTAATTGGTGACAGTTATCTTCATCCAATATTCGGTGATGATATCCCCTCATCTGCTTGGATAATTGCCCTGATTATGCAATTTATCCCCAGCGGGTCATCTCTCGTCTACCTTGTTGTTGTTGGTAACGATTGTTTCTCCCCTGAATTGGTCATCATTATATACCTAGTTTCGGTATCCCGATGCCTTTTCTTTTCGGTCGATTTATCCTTTATTAACCCAGTAACCGGTTGTGGATAATCGCCCGTGGGAGTATATTATCTATGTTCTGACGGTAATAGATGATGTATCTCATGCACTCTCGGGTCTGAAGCCTTTTGTTCTTCCCCAGTTGAGTAAGATTTGTATCCCCTTTGTGGAGTCGAATATCCATCCTGTAATCGAGTTTACTTTTAGCCCTCTTTTGGATGATGAGTATTTTGGGAATATTCCCCAATTCACGCCTTGGTTGGTCACCTATTATATGCCCAGTAACCGGTATCCCTGGTGTTCCTTCCTCTCTGCTCCCTATTATGACTTTTTGTCCCCTGTGGAGTCAGAATCCCTGAGTTGAAGTATACCTTTTAGGTTTTCCTCAGACATTTTGAAGTTTTGATATCGCTCACCCTTATGCCGGTCTTGGATATTCATCTCTTCCTGAGCATGTTGTATCTCTCACCCTCATACCTGGCGTTCAGATCACATGTCTCCTTGAGCTTATTACCCAGTGACCGGTAATACCTCGTCCCACTGCTTCCCCAGGAGTGTCCTTGTGGACATCCCCAGCGAAGTCCCTTAGTGGATTGTTTTCATCCGAATTTTATCCGAAGTATCCACTGTGGATAGTTTTTTGCTGTATCGGCATATTCCCTAATACATGCATCTTCGAGTCAGCTCGAGTCTTTCCATTGGATCTTTTCCCTTTGGAATTTTGTTCCCCACGCTTTGAGTCGTGACCTGCTCGAGCATTTTTATCCCTTTTTTATCCCCAGGAGAGTCCCCAGGGTCTTGGTCCCATGGAGTGAATTGCTCATATGGATTATCAGTGGCTTCTGATTTCTTTGCTTTTGTGGACACATATCTCCACAGAGTGCTACCATTTTTCATACCTACA
The DNA here is from genome assembly GCF_024323335.1 of Lathyrus oleraceus. Taxonomy (NCBI): domain Eukaryota; kingdom Viridiplantae; phylum Streptophyta; class Magnoliopsida; order Fabales; family Fabaceae; genus Lathyrus; species Lathyrus oleraceus. The sequence goes on along the minus strand of NC_066585.1, from coordinate 520,242,867 downwards.
TTTGCATCATGAGGTCTCTTAGGGACCAAAATTCGTCTCTTTTTTATTATTTAAGCCCATTCTACCCCGTCGAGACGAAGATTTTAACCTTCACTTCTCCGGCTAGAATGACCTTAAATAGGGGCATCTGTAAGACCCCAATTTTGACCCTAAGATCCCTCATGGCATCATAACATTGCATTTGCATTGCCTCAAGGATCTTTAGCATCTTGGTTCCCTTTGCCTTTGGGTGGGACTCCTTGTGATTGGTTTGAGATCACCAAGCATGCTTGAATTATACATCATTGTTTCTCTTACTTTTGTTTACTAACCAAAAGCACAAAAATATATCACTAACATCTTTTGTTTGAAGCTTGAGTATCATCCAAGACACTTTGTGGGTTCTATTTGGATGATCAGTTAACACAAGGGAATGGCTTGAGATACTTCCAACGGGTTCAAATGGGGTCTATTCGTCAGTCAAAACGTTAATCTTGAAAGAGTAAAAGTTTGTTCATGAGCTGTCATGCTCGCTAGGCGAGCAGAATGGGTCGCCTAGCGAGTCCCAAGAAAAGCCACCAGAATCACCTACGCTCAGAGGAATTTCTTGAACTGTCATGCTCGCTAGGCAAAGCACGTGTTTAAAAAAAAACGAAAAACGAAAAACGAAATAAAATAAAATAAATAAATAAATAAATAAATAAATAAATAAAATATAACAGAAAAATTTTGGACTTTGGCCTCTCTCATTTGAGCCCACAGGTCCACAAAAATCAGGTTATAAATTCAGAGTTTCAGTGAAACAAAAGAATTCTATTCCTATTACCCTGGCAGGGAAAAAAATAGCGAGAGAAGAGCTAACAGAGTTCAGAGCAACCTCCAGAGACTGAAGGGAACTCATCGGCAAAGAACCAATTCCCTCTCATATAAATCCTAAGAGTGCTTTGCAAACCCAACCGGGCAATTCAATTTCATTCGATCTCTCCAGTCAGTTTTGCCTTATTCCCATTACTTTATACTTTTAATTTGAATGCTCTGAATGTATGAGGTATTATGGATGAATTTGATACCCTTTTGATGCATGTGTTTGACAAGAGGTTTAAGCCTCCTACCCTTGGTTGCTTTTTGTGAGCTTTTTGTGAATTTTAATGGCATGATTCATGTGGTTACATTTTGATTTGGGGGCAACTCTTGATTACCCTATCCTGTTTGCTCTAACCTGTTTTGTGTTTGTTATGGCATTGTTTTCTCCTAATTTCGTCATATTACTCTAACCTGTTTGTTGAGTTTTTGTGTGGGCTCACATACTCTTGCAGAGATAGCTTGCTTGGTGTTCCACTTTATTTGTGGGATATCACCTGGAGGTTTATTCCGATTACCTGTACTGACTCGCTTTCTTTGATGGTGTTTAGCTTGGAAGAGTCTTTGGGTTTCTTATTTATCTAATTGCTGTTACTTCGGATCTTTATCCGCGTGGTACTTTATTTCTCCCGCATTTTACCGCTTTTCTTAGGTTTCGTATAGCCTCTCGTGGCATGTCAATTAAGGTAGCACGGTTCCTTCATCTAGGACTGCCTTTTTGCATGAGCATCCCTAAACACCCCAAACTCATTGATTTTTCTTCTCCTAAGAACACGTTATCTCCTTCTACTACAGGCGAGTAAGTCTCCAAAGGTCGAGCATCCGGTAGATTGCGTAGTAACGTCGTTCACCCCAAAACACAACCCTTACCCCATAGGTAGTCGAACTACGTTTTGCTCTGATTTTCATCCCAGATGAGATACGTAGGCATAAGACACGATGTCTTAGCGAGCACACTCCTCTTTAACCCATAGGTAGCCGAGCTACGAAGACTCTGATTCTCAGATTCAGACGAGATACGTATGCAGTGGATGCGACATCCGCGCGAGTCATTTTCTTTTGACCCTTCTTTTAGTAAGTAGTACATTAGATAAACATACACGCTTTTCTCATCCCTTCAATCATGTTTGCACAAATAATTTTTCACATAAAACAACAACCTTTGCAACAAATGTGAAAAGGGCTCCCTAGGAGTACCTAGGATGCTTTGGGTGCCTAACACCTTCCCATTGCATAAACAACCCCCTTACCCAGATCTCTGACATTTTTACTAGTTTTTGATTCGATAAAACTTTTAGGTTTTTGTTCGCTTTCTAACCATTCCTTTGGATAAATAGAAGTGCGGTGGCAACTCGACTTGTATGATTTACCTTGGATTTAGTCAATATCTCTAATGGTAACGAATACCCCGCTACAGTTAAGTCAAGAATACGAATTATTCTGAATGCAGCCCGGAGAATCAATTCTCAACTTACAGAAAAGATTTGTGCATTTGACAAATCACTTGAAAACGCTCGGTAAGACTTTAACTAATGATGAACTTAATCTTAAAGTACTCATATCTTTAACAAGGGAATGGCAACCGAAAGTGACAATAATATCCAAAAAGAAAAATCTATCAACAATGACGTCCACAACATTGTTTGATAAACTCAAAGAATATGAGACAGAACTTGGTAGACTTGAAAAGCATGAGAATCTAGACAAGAAATCCAAAAGCATTGCCTTAAAAGTTTATTCCAAAGAAGTTAAAAATAAAGATAATCCGGAGGAAGACGAGAACTTCATGCTTCTTGTAAAAAGGTTAGGTAAATATTTTGGTACTAACGAAAATTCTAACTTTGCAAGAAAGAAGAAATATTTTAACAAGAAGGAAGCATCTACGTCTACTCAAAACATCACTTGCTATGAATGTGGAAAGCAAGGACATATAAAGACAGATTGTCCAAAACTCTCAAAGAAAAGTAGTTTCAATAAAAGAAAGGATTCAAAATCTAAAAGAGCCTACATTGCATGGGAAGATAATGAAGTGAGTTCATCTTCCGATTCCGAAAGTGAAGAATATGTTAATCTTGCATTGATGGCTTCACACCATTTCGATGATGAAGAAGAAGAGGTTAGTAGTGAAATATCCTCTCATAATGATACTCATGGTGCTATTGATGAACTTCTAAATGAATATAAGATTTTGTATAAAATGGTGTCAACTCAAAAGAAACAAATCTTATCTCTTGAAGAAAAGATTGACACCGTGGAAAAGAATTTTGAAATAGAAAAATAAAACTTTCTTGAAAAGGGAAAACAAAATCTTACATGCAAAAATTGTGATTCACTTACTTTACAAATTGTTCAATTAAAAAGAGTTCTTGAAAGATATGAAAAAGGACAAGTTGGATTATAAAATGTTCTTAGCCAACAAAGATATTCAAAGGATAAAAGCAGTTTTGGTTATTCTAAGTTTAACAAACCAAGTACTAATAAAACTATCTTTGTTAAGGCAAATGATCAATCCAACAAGGAAAAAGTGAATAAAGCACATAAACTTCATCAACATCCTAAGAAGAGATTTCCTAAAAATAAATCATATGTTCCTAGGTATAAAAGTAACTTTGTGCCTACATGCTTTTATTGTGGTATAAGTGGCCATACACCTAATACTTGCTATGTTAGAAACTTTAGTGTGGCAAGTGGGAATTATGTATGGATTAAGAAAGGTACTAACTATGAAGGACCCAAGGCACATTGGGTACCTAACAAAACATAATTTGTTTTGTAGGTATGATTGAATATCACATCAAATCTATGGTATCTCGATAGTGGTTGTTCAAAGCATATGACTAGAGAAATAAGCAAATTTTAAAATATAGTGCTTAAAGCCAAGGGATATGTCACCTATGGAGACAACATTAAAGGAAATATTCTTGGAAAAGGAAAGGTTGGACCACCACCTTTCACATCCATTGAAGATGTGCTTTATGTTGAAGGACTAAAGCATAATATTATAAGCATAAGCCAACTTTGTGACAAATGCTTGAAGATCAAGTTCACCAAAGATGAATGCTGGATTAAAGATGAAGTCACCAATAAGGTAAAACTAAAAGGTAATAGAATCAATAATATTTTTATGATAGCTTTAGATGATTTATCTTTGAAAATAAGATGTCTCATGGTAAACAACAATGACTCATGGCTTTGGCATAAAAGGGCAACCCATATTCATATGGAACATGTAAATAAACTAGCCAAACGTGATCTTGTCATTGGTTTACCAAAGATAAAATTTGTCAAAGATAAATTATGTGATGCTTATCAAAAGGGAAAACAAACCAAATCAACTTTCAATTCAAAGAATGTGGCGTCAACAACAAGACCACTTCAATTGTTGCATATGAACTTATTTGGTCCATCAAGAACAAAAAGCTTCAGAGGTAATGTATATGCCTTAGTTATTATTGATTATTTCTCTAGATATTCTTGGACTTTGTTTCTTGTGCAGAACAGTGATGCTTTCAAGGATTTTAAGAAGTATGCAAAGTAAAATTCAAAATGAGAAGTCATTAAAGATTGTATCTATAAGAAGTGGTCATGGTGGAGAATTCCAAAATGAATCTTTTGAAGAATTTTATGAAGAACATGGTATCTCTCATAATTTTCCAGCACCAAGGACTCCACAATAAAATGGAGTAGTAGAAAGGAAGAATCAATTTCTAGTAGAACTTGCAAGAACAATGCTTAGTGACGCAAACCTACCAAAGTACTTTTGAGCGGATGCGGTTAGTACAACATGCTATGTTGGAAATCGAGTCATAATTAGACCTATCTTGAAAAAGACTCCATATGAACTCTTCAAAGGAAGAAAACCAAACATTGTGTACTTTCACATCTTTGGATGCAAGTGCTTTGTCCTCAACAATGACAAAGACAATCTCGGTAAGTTTGACGAGAAATCTGATGAAGGTATATTTCTTGGTTATTCCCTTTCTAGTAAAGCTTATAGAATTTATGTTAAAATAACTTTAATTATTGAAGAATCTATGCATGTTTCCTTTGATGATACTAACACCTCTAAGGAGGACATATTTGTTTGTGATGATGATGATTTTATAGAACTTCCGTCGGAAGAAGTTTTTAATGGTCAAAGTGTGAGTTAACCAGAATAACAACAAGAAGTTTCACAACAAGATCCTAATCATAGTGATCTTCCTCAAGAATGGAGAACCCATCATGGTCATCCAATAGACAAAGTAATTAGTAACCTAAGCAAAGGAGTTTCAACAAGATTAAATCTCAAAGATGCTTGCTTGAACATGACGTTTATTTCTCAAGTAGATCCTTCCAAGATTGATGAAGCCTTGGGAGACGATCAATGGCTAATTGCTATGCAAGAGGAATTAAATCAATTTAAGAGAAATCAAGTTTGGGAACTTGTTCCTAGGTCAAGTGACAAGCACATCATAGGTACCAAATGGGTGTTTAAAAAATAACTTGATGAGAATGGTATAACTGTTCAAAACAAAGCAAGATTGGTAGCTTAAGGTTATAATCATGAAGAAGGAATCGACTTCGAATAAACATTCACCCTGGTTGCAAGGTTAGAAGCTATCCGTTTATTACCTGCTTATACATGTTCACTAAATTTTCAGCTTTTCCAAATGGACGTCAAGAGTGCTTTCTTGAGTGGTTACATCAATGAAAAAGTCTATGTCAAACAACCTCCCAGTTTTGAAGACTTCAAGAATCCTTCACATGTCTTCAAGTTGAAGAAAGCTCTTTATGGCTTGAAACAGGCACCCAAAGCATGTTATGATAGATTTAGAAACATTCTATGCGAAAGAGGATTTGAAAAAGGTAAAGTTTATAAAACCTTATTCATTAAGAAGATCAAAGGTAACACTTTATTGGTTCAAGTCTACGTTGACGACATCATATTTGGTTCAACAAACAAAGATCTTTCTGAAGAATTTTCATCGGTGATGCAAGGAGAATTCGAGATGTCTATGATGTGCAAGATGAACTACTTTCTTGGACTCCAAATTAAGCAATTAAAGGATGGCATATTCATCAAACTATCCAAGTATTACAAATAATTGTTGAAAATTTTTGATATGGATAATTGCAAAGAAATGGCTATTCCAATGGGTTCGGGATCATATGTTGACATTAATGAATTTTGTATTCCAGTTGATATCACTAAATATCGAGGTATGATTGGTTCCTTATTATATTTGATGTCAAGCCGTCTTAACACAATGTTTAGTGTATGTCTATGTTCTCGCTTTCAAGCAAATCCAAAGGAATCACATCTTATCACTGTTAAAAGGATCATGAAGTATCTCAAAGGGACAACAAATGTTGGACTATGGTATCCTAAAGGTAGTATTTGCAATTTAGTTAGTTATTCTGACGCTGATTATGCAGGAAGTAAAACTGATAGAAAGAGCACTAGTGGTACATGTCACATTCTTATAAATGCATTAACATCATGGGCTTGCAAGAAACCAACATGTATTTCTCTTAGCACGGACGAAGCGGAATACATAACAACATGTAGTTGTTGTGCACAAATACTGTAGCTTAAGCAACAACTTCGTGATTATGGACTCAATCTTGGATGCATCCCTCTATGTTGTGACAACAAAAGTGTGATTAATATTACAAAGAATCCGGTCATGCACTCAAGAACCAAACATATTGACATACGCCATCCTTTTCTTCGTGATCACGTGCTTCAAGGAGATGTCAAAGTTACATTCGTGGATACTCATAATCAACTTGCTGACATATTCACAAAACCTTTGGCACGAATAAGACACATAGATCATTCACCTCATGTTATGTTACATCAATAATCAAAGGTGCATATGCGTTTTTAACTCAACTATTTATTTTTGCAATTTGTTTCATAGCATCTCTACTTTTACTCCCTTCTTATATGTGTTTATTGTATGTAGTATGCATGAAATTATGTTTCATGTTGAACTCTTTAAATTTCATGTTTGATGTAAGGTACTTGGTACCATAACTTTGTTTGCATCACTTATGGTTTCACTTTATGAATGCATATGGGACTCTTTTTTCTTGTTACAAGTTATGATGTATGTTCTCTTTTATACTTTTTATTATATTATCTTTCACCCATCTTTACCATCTTTTTAATAATGTGAAAGGGGGAGAAAGGTGTTATGAGTTATGCTTGTATGCTTGTGAATTTCCTAAGGTACAAATGATACAAATACTCCTTCAAGATGATTAAGTCAACATGATTATGAGCTTCTCAAATTAAAGGGGGGTTATACACCTTAGGGGGATAATTTTTTTCTCGAAAATTGCAACGCATCAAAGAGGATTGTTTGTCATCATCAAAAAGGGGGAGAATATGAACTCAAGCTTCTATATGATGAATGTATTTTGATGAAGACAAAGTTCCAAGTGACAAGAAGGCAAAGATGTTACTCAAAGATAAAGCATCATGATTCAAGAATTTAAGTTATTGCATTTCAAGAAGGTATAATGAGAATATTTACCTTCACTAAAGTCTTAGATGCTCAAGTATTCAAACAATCATTACATAACCTTTCTTTGTGCACGAAAAATGTCTTAGGCTTAACATTTTCATTTTTCAACTGGGTAAATCAATTTACCTCTTAGGGAAATTGATTTACCACTGAAGCCTATACATTTCCAAACGCAAACAATTAATTTTTCGACTAGGTAAATCGATTTACCTCTTAGGGAAATCGATTTACCACTGAAGCCTATACATTTCCAAACTATCTTAGGCTTAAAATTTTCATTTTTCAACTGGGTAAATCGATTTACCACTGAAGCCTATACATTTCTAAACCATCTTAGGCTTATATTTTTAATTTTTCAAATGGGTAAATCGATTTACCTCTTAGGGAAATCGACTTACCACTGAAGCCTATACATTTCTCAACACAAAGAATAAATTTTCAACTAGGTAAATCTATTTACCTCTTAGGGAAATCGGGTTGCCTCTATAAGTTTTTGAAATTGTTTAAACGTTTCCACAGGGAAATCGATTTACCCACTATGTAAATCTATTTACCTTTGTGCGTGTTTGAAAAATCAGTAGCTTTACTAACGCCTCTTCTTGCACCACTTCATGGAGTCATTTCGTTTCAACTTGACAATTGTTCATGATATTTTTCAGACCATTACCATGATTCATTAGGTGTTATGCACATATAAATACATGATCTTTCAAATTCAAATTACACCTCTTCCAATCAAAACTCTTAGAATTTTCAGAATTCACATTTTTTATTATCAAATATTATTCAAGATATTTTCTGCATATTTTCACATCATTCAAATTAGAAAATACTTAAGCAATCTAACACCTTTGTGTTTGTGAATTATTGTCATTGGAAGAGAAGATCAAGTATATTGATAAATCAAGTATATTGATATATCAATTAGTGCGATCATTATACTATAAACTTTACACTAAAAAACTATTGTTGTAATCCATATCTTATTTTTCAGAATTATTGAAAATAAGATTGTTTATTTTGTAAACACCTTGCTGTCTAGGATTTTTGGAGGAAATATAGTTGAGTTTGAGAGGATTATTCTCATATCAACTTGGTGAATCACAAGATGTTGTTCTTGGTGATTGTGTTTGTCTTGTGCAAGTCATAACAGATAGTAAAATCTCTTTCATGTTGAAAGGGGACTAGACGTGCCTTCGGATTGTGAAGGGAACTAGGATACATCCTTGCGTTCTTTATTTTTCTGCATTTCAGATAGTAAAGCGGTGAACATTCCAGTTGCTTCTCATTTCAAGCTTAGTCATAAACTATGTCCATCTACGGATGAAGAAAAGTTGACTATGAAGAACATTTCGTACTCGTCGGTCGTTGGTAGTTTGATGTATGCTATAGTTTGTACAAAACCCGATATTGCTCCTGTTGTGGGAATGATGAGTTGTTATTTCTCAAATCCTGGAAAAGATCATTGGGAGGTCGTGGGTGATGAGATATTTGTGTGACTCTTCAAATTTAAGCTAAAATTAGTATGCAAGAAGCCTATGTTGGTTGGGTATATATATTCAAATCTAGCTGGAAGCTTAGATGATCAAAAATCTACTTCGGGGTATATGATGACTTTTTCCGGGGGAGTCATGGCTTGACAATAGAAGTTGCAAAAGTGTGTTGCACTCTCTACTACCAAAGTCGAGTTTATAGAGCCGTGGAAGCGTCAAAAGAGTTGTTCTGGTTGAGGAAATTTGAAACGGAACTTGGTGTGAAACAAGAAACGTATGTCTTGTTTTATGATAATCAAATTGTCATTCACTTATCGAAGAATTCCTCCTTTCACTCGAGGTCGAAGCATATTGATGTTCATTATCATTGGATTCGTGATGCATTAGATTCTAAATTGATGGAGCTTGGTAAGATTTACAACGATGACATTGGTTCAGATATATTGACAAAGGTGTTACCTAGGGGAAAGTTTGAATTTTATCGCACGATAGCCAGATTGGTGTTTCCCTCCAACTAGTCGGTCGAGGGAGTTTGTTGGGCTATCCCTCCTATTTGGAGTGACCCAAATAAATGCGGGTCAGTAGCCCATGTGTATGTAAGCCTTTGGTAGTATCCAACAAAAAGGAATATGGTTAATATGTGAAAAACAACAAAAGAAAAAAGGAGAGAAGAGTGAAAACCCTAGTAGCCACACTAAATCTCGCAACCCCAATTCAGTAAAGACCAGTTCCACAAGATCGAAGTTTACGCAAAATTCAACCGTTGGATCATCCTTAAACTTTTACATAGTGTTCGTCACTCACAAGAGTACATTCTGAACTAGGAGATCAGATTCTGAGCATTCTAGGTCTGTTTGGCGAGTCCATCTGTGAGGTGCAAATTTCTTGATGTTTTTGGATTGTTCAGGCGGTTCAGGCAACGAGTGTTCAGGTGGTGTGTTCCGTTGAGCCATCCAACGGCGGTGCAAGTAGATATGGATGAAAAAAACTTCTATTTGAGGGGGAAAATACTCATAAGAATGGATGGACACACACTTGAGGGCGAGATTGTTGGTATATCAAGTGTGAGTATGAGTCCCACATTGGATGAAAAAGCGGATGTTAAACATTTTATAAGTGAGAAGACCCATGAATCGACTACCTTAAGATTTCGGGTTAATATGTGGTGTCCAACTCATTTAAAGTGAGTGTTCAAAGTCCAATATGATAATCCCCCCCTCCCTCGTTACCCAATAATATTAATTGTGTTTATTAAAATAATTGTTCAAAACTAGCCTATTAAAATTTTCCAAATATTTGATGCACCCTCACATTTTATACCGATTCTTTAAAAATTTGGCATGAAATCAATTTTTTTTTCCAAATTTTTTGATTTTACATCAGATATTAGAAAAATATGATGTAAGATCATAGTTTATTTCAAAAGTTATATGTTTATAATGGATTTTTGATAAAATCGGTATGAAATGTCAAAACGTCTAAAAATCTAATTATTTTAGGTGAATTCTTAAGTATTTATGAGTTTTGGTTGGCTACCTATACTTTTAAGCAAAATTTATTTAACTTTTTACTATTTAAAATTTTAATTTATTTAAAATAAATTATTATAAAACATTTGATTGAATGTGGTAAGTACCTAACCTCACTTTAAAGGAAAAATGATGTATTTGTGTAAAATCTAGGGATGACATCTACAAATATAGGACTGCCGGGTATAGATCTTGAAAAGATTTAAATTTTCTTTTTATAGTGTTTAGATTTTAGAAATAGGAGATCTTAAAAAGATTTAGGTGGTCCAAAATGGGCTTGATTGTTGCTCTATTTTAGTTTCTCAATCTATCCCTTACTTCCTCCATAAATGTATATAAAGAAAATTCAAATTTATTAAAAAATTACAAACACAATCATTTGAAGTTGTGTTTTTAGTGTTTTTTTAGGAATAAATTTTATAAACAAATTTAAAAACAATTTCAATCAATTGTTAGTTATGAAAAAAATAATAGAGAAAACAAATTAAATATAGTTTATATTTAATTTTATTTTGAAAAAAAATGCATTTTTAGAGTAAAATAATCCAATGAGATAAAATTGATTTTTTACTTATAATTTGCATAAAAAATGAGTGTAATTTCCTTATATTTATATGTTTAAACTTATCAAAATATATTGCCAAAAGGCGCTTTCAATAAATTTTAGTGTTTTATGTGCTGGATTGAAAAAATCTTTTATGTTGGTTTTGTTCGTTTTTATGCAAGTATTTTTCTTTATTTTAACCACATCAATATAGAGAATGTAATGAATTCAAATGTGGGAGAAGAGAAAGATGTGTGGACAAAATATGCACACATAACCAACACTTAAATACGTATACTTGGACTCATAAGGATCACTTAAGCAATTGATGAATGTTATAAACCACACATTTTGATACTAACAAGTGACTGCACGTGAAAATAACAACAACAACTACTTGATTCTTGTTTCATAAGATCAGTTTGCCGTGCATGAAAATGCTGGCAATCTTGTCTCTCCTTCTGCTCTGTGGCCCTTCATGTCTTGAACCTGTTGTGGTCCTTGTTCATTATTCCAATCTTTGCTAGCAATCCATTAATGTGTCTTTTAATTGAATATAGGTCTTTCCAACAAGTGCAATCTCATCTTGTTTCCTTAAAATTCTGAAACATAATCAGTACTCTATTATTGTGTCGCCCTCCTAGATTATTTGAACTCTAACAAAGTTCACAAACAAAACGTGTAACTAGAATTAGTATATGTTTTCTAAGCTTTTTATGAACTCATAGTTTAGTCCAATTGTTAAAGGTTCGTTTAGAGCTTTCTGTTTCGTTAGAGTTCGTTTAGCAGTAATGATAAGACACAGGTATGTTACTTTTGACTTGAGAGAGACACGTAAGACATTGTTTTAGGATTTTAAAAAATTGCCATCGAAGAATTATTGGGACGATTCACAGACTAAGTCGCTTTCTTTAAAACGTTTTGTGACACTACTAAAAGTTGTGCAAAACACTACTAAAAGTTGTGGCATTACTAAGCTAGTTAAAGAAAGTAATCTAAGCAATGTGGATTGAAGTTTTTTCAATTAACACATAAATACACTTATTTTTTCTAACAGTGACTTAAGAAACTTTTTCAAATTTATCTCCTATTGGAATATTGACAGTTCCAACAATCCCCCACTTGAATTTTAAAATGTGTTTTAGGAGTAACGTCAAATATTTTTAAGGTTCTGCATAAACAGAGGTGTCAACGACTTGAACCTTTGCATAGCAAGTAGGATTCCGTTTCAACAAGAGTGACATAATTGTCTTAAACTCTATCTCAGACATCAAATCCACACACAACCTTTTCTTAAGGTGTATTCCAATAAGCCCGTGCTTTAATGGTCCTAGACATGTATCCCAGTTTAGTGAAGGATCTAAAATTTCTGCCTCGAAATTCCATACGAACCAGCCTAATTTCCACAATCACATATATGAGTCTATCAAGATAACTCCTGTAGTTAGGTACTCCCTCATACATAGTATAGATCTCATTAAGAGTTTATATTATCTTATCTCTTTTCGCTATAGGATTCATGCTTCTCTTATTTATACTAGCATGATCACCTCATATTACTCACAACTTGTTATTACCCATTGAACCTATTTCTTGGGATCTTCAGTCAATTAGGTCGAGTCACGATCATGAGCAACTCACTTTAGGCATTAGTCACATCTTATTGGATGCATTATGAACTTTCTCTCTAGCTAATCCTTTCGGCAAAGGATTTGCTAAATTTTCATCGGTGTGTACATGATCCACTCTTACAACTTCTTTAGAGCTACAATCTCCAACAATGATGTGCTTCCTTCTTATTTGACGTCACTTACCACTATACTAAAAATTCTCAATCTTTGCAATATCCGCAGTACTAGCCTAGTGGATAAACACAAGTGTCATTGGTTTTTTCCCATAAAGGAATCTCAGCTAGCAAACATCTCAACCAACTTGCTTCTTCACCAGCTGTCGTTAATGTTATCATTTCATACTCCATCGGGGACTGAGCCAATATAGTTTATTTCTTTGATTTTCGGGATACAACTCACCCAATTATACTGAATATATAACCATTAGTTGCTTTGGAGACATCTAATAAGGTGTTCCAATCCGCATCATTGTATCCTTCAAGTACAACAGGAAATCTGTGATAGTGTAAACGAAGATTCGTGGTCCTCTTAAGGTACCACATGACTCTCTTAAATGCTTCCTATTCTCATTTCTCGACATACTTGTAAACCTGTACAACAATCCTATGACATATGAAATATCGGGTCTAATACAATCAGTGTCATACCTAAGACTGCCAATGATGCTCTTATACTCAGTTTGTCTAACACTATCAATAATGCTCTTAAATGGTTCAACACTAGAGCTGTGTGCATGCAGGTTTACAATAAAAATAAATATATTTCTTTAAGATCTTCTCTATATAGTGAGATTGATCCAAAGATATATCCTTTTCAACTCTAGTGATCTTGGTTCTAAGAATCACTTTGGCTACTCAGAGACCTTTCAAACCAAAGTTGTTGCACAATAATGATTTCATATCATTTATGGCATGAAGGTTTGATCCAAATACGAGTAGGTCGTTTACATAGAGACATATGATAGTTTAAATTCCATTTTCATATTTGCAACAAACACATTTTTCACTTTCATTCACTTTGTATCATTCGATAGCATTAAGTTATCAATCTTTTCATGCCATTGTTTTGGAGTTTGTTTTAGACCATACCGAGACTTATCTAACTTACAAACCTTATTTTTCTTGCCCATGAATCACAAACCCCTCCGATTGGTTCACATAGATTTATTATTCTAAGTCACCATTTAAAAAAGCCGTTTTAACATCCATTTGGTGTACTATTAAGTTATAAATAGCAGCAATTGAAATTACCCTAATGAATGTAATTCTAGTGACTAAAACCTTTGGCAACAAGGTGAACCTTGTACTTATCACCAGTTTCATCCAATTTTAGATTCCTTTTCAAAACCCAATAGTCGATTGGTTTGCAACCAGGACGTAAGTCTACTAAGTGTCAAGTCCAATTAGATTCTACATAATCTATCTCATTGTTAATAGCTTCTTGCCACAAATCTGTATCCAAAGATGACAAGTCTTCTTGAAGATTTGTTGGATATTCTTCTACCGTATAGGCCACATAATCGGATCCATAGTCTTTAGAGACTCTTACTTTTTTATTTTGTCGAAGTTCTGTTTCTATTTCATTGTTGCTTTCGGTGCTTCTTATCACAAGAATGTGATTTACCTTGCCAAATTGCATCTGGACCGTCCATTGTGTTTTCCAGATTGAATCAGGACCTTTAAGTGTTATGACTTTTAATAATTCAACGTGTTTCTCATTTGACTATTGCCTACCATGAGCGCGCGCATGAGGATCCTTGGATGTGCCACCTCATTTAATGAGGTTGATCCAACGCGCCAGGATTTTTGGCAATTTCTGATTTTTCATTTTTATTTTCTTTATTTCATTTTATTTCAAAAATTCACGTCTCTTTCATTTTAAATCCAAAAAATATGGGACCAATTGCATTATTTTCCTTTTTAATTCTAGTTTCTCAAAATGATTTTTAATAATTTTATTTTGTCATTTGATATTTTTTGTGAATTTTCTCTTTTCTGGTTATTTTTAATTCATTTTAAATAGTTTCCAATATTCAAAAAATGCAAAAATATTTTCTTAACATCTTTGAATGATGATGAATCTATGAAAAATATTCTCATCAATTTCCAAATTGATTTGAGATTTATTTAATATTTTAGTTTAATTATGTTATTTTTTTTTCATTTTTAATTATTTAAAAATAGTTTTTGGTTTCCAAAAATGCTGAAAGTTTTTGTCAAACTTTGTTTGACCTTGTTGAACTTAGGATGATCCATTTGGACTTTTTCAAGTTGATTTGAAATGGATTTGAAGTTTGACCTTTAATTGTTTATTTTAATTCAAGTATTATTTTAATTTTCAAAAATTCTTTTTGATCAATGAGTTAAAGATTGGTGGTTAGCCTTGACATATGAGAGGATTAACCTTCTTTGATCCAAATCTAATTCATCTTGATCAAAGATCAAGTGAATGAATTTGCATTAAAGATAGGTTGCTTCTTTGTCAAGCAAAAAACCTAAATCAACACAAGATCATTCTTCTTTTCTTTTGGCATGGCAAGTTGTAGGAGCTTGGCTTACTAGTCATGGTCTCTAACTTGTGTTTGTTGCCTATAGTTTTATTGACCGACCTCAGATAGGTGTGACTACTACGTTAGTCCACTTACAATTGCTTAACATAGCGCTAAATTGACTTATGGCACACTAACACTAACTATTAACACTAACTTTTAATTCAAGTCATTTAATTCTTGCAATTTACTTTAATGCAATTTAATATTCTTGTACATTATTTCATTTGCTTTTGCCCTTTGCTCACTTGAGCTCATGTTTATGTTAATGCAATTAGCCTTTTGCTCACTTGGGCATATTATTGTGTATATACTATTGTGCTTGTTTTGTTTTGATTGTGTGAACCAAAATGCAAATGGACAAAGGACTTAGATTTTATGACCTTACCTATGCTAATGGAGTCAAAGAGCAACTAGGCCTCATGCCTTTAGAATGCTATAAAAGAAGGAAAAATTGTCAAAGAGCAACTAGGCCTCATGTCTTTAGAATGCTTAAAGCTTAAATATGAATTGAAAGGACCTAATTCTAAACTCACTCTTGTCCATTCTTTATTTGTTTTGTGGAACTTTTTGATTTGTGTGTTCTTGTGCTAGGGATCCCAAACTTGAGTCAAGTAGAAGAACCATTATCATGAGCATCCAAAGTGGGAAATACAAAAGCCATTGGAAGATTCCTAGGAGCTTGATTGTTTAATTGATTGCTTGAGTTATTTTCTTTATTGCTTGCTAATTCCAAAGGATGGGAGCAACTTTGATCATCACTATGATCTCAAGAAGGGAACTCCATGTGGTTTTGTTTCTCTTCCTTCACCTTTGTATGTTTAGGACTTAGCCACTCTTCTTCTTCCCTCCACTCTAACCCAAGCCAAACTTTTTGTGCAAACATTAACATTGTTTTCAAAATTAGAAACCTAAGCATTATGCTTTTGATTTTCCAAAACTCTTTTCATAACACTTATTTGAATTGAATCCTTAAGTCAACTTTGACCATATTTTGTAAATACTTTTCATTGGTAAATACAACCCACTCAATTGTTTTTGTGGTTTCAATGGCCACTTCTTGCCAAAGCTTTTCATAAACATTAGCTATTAGGTTTGAGTTATCCTAGAGGTTGATATAATACTCACCTATATCCTTAGTGATGGACTATAAGTCTTCCATGCTTATTATAGGGTTAACCCCTCACTAGCATGTTGAAGCCCTCCTCACATGGTGGATTTGTGGTTTTAGGCTGAGTTTTCTCCCTTTGATAACAAAAGACCTTAAGGCTTTTGGACCAATAAATTCACCAACTTTTTTGAGATTTTTACCCCAAACTACGAGGTTTTGATCCTACCTTTTTAAGATGGTACGTAGGCAATGGGTTTATCCATTCAAACACAAAAATTATAAATAATTTGTACATTCTTTTCTCATCTCCGCAATCATGTTTGCACAAATAATTTTCACAAATACCAACCTACCTTACAACATTAGTGAAAAGGGCTCCCTTAGAGTACTAAGGATGTTTTGGGTGCTTAAAACCTTCCCATTGCATAACCAACCCCTTACCCAGATCTCTGACATTTTTATTAGTTTTTGATTTGATAAAACTTCTCGATTTTTGCTCGCTTTCTAACCTTTCCTTTGGATAAATAGAAGTGCAGTGGCGACTCGAATTGTATGATTTACTTTTGATTTAGTCAATAAATCTAAAGGTAACGAATACCCCGCTACAGAAAAGTGGCGACTCTGCTGGGGATATTTGCCCAGTGGGTTTTGCCTACTTTTTACCTTTGTTCTAATGTATTGTATATTATTTGTGACATATTTTTGTGCAAAATTTGGGATGACTGTATTGATTGTAATGTATGAATTGCTTGATATATCAATTGCTTGTATGCTTGGTGGTCTCTTATGAGATGAGTTATATACCCGAACTCGAGTGCACTTATGATAGGAGAATGGCATAGTCTTGTTGACTTGTGTGGAGTTATTTCTTAGCAAGTTGACTTGCAAACCCATTCACTTGGTGGAGGTTATGTTGGGATCAATAATGTCACACGAGTAGTCGTGGTTAGGCATTACTTTTTCCAATGTATGCCTTAGAAGCCAAGGACCTTAGTTTACCAAGCCCATCTTGGCCTATTTTAGGATGTAGTGCGAAGGTCGTTCAAGTGTAAGATTTGATACGATTGTTACGCGATACTACACTCATAAGAGTCTCTCTTGAGAATATTTTTGGAATACGAGTAGTCGTTTATCCGATAATATCCGAAAGATGGGATGATGACTATGGGAACCTCTTGTAGAACATGATTGTTAGGTTTAACCATAGTACACTCCCTTTGGGTGGTTCTTAACCGAGACTCCATGCTCGTGACTTACAACAAACCCTTTATTCATGGTTGATCCGTTCTTGTATATCCTTAATATCAATGGAACTTGGGTGTTGATAAGGTGTAAACCATAATCCACCAAAATGGATGATTGATATTAAGGATGACTTGATCCATCCCATGACCTTTGTGTGGTGTGATTTGCTTGATGCTTGAGTGTGATTGATGCATCCATGCATTCATACACATCCATATCATCAACAATGAGAAACTTTTCAAGGAACTTAAGAGGTCTATTTGCAAATTTTCAGACATGGATAAGCAAAGAAGGAATACAAAGAAGTACAGTTTCAGACAACCCGACTTGAAAGAGTTAAGGAGTTTGACATCCTATGTATTAGATCCCTTGGAGTTCAAGGCTCGTCATGGGAAGCTTCTGTCTATTCTTGCTACTCAGGTGGATGAAGGTCTGATGAGTATGTTGGTGCAGTTCTATGATCCCTTGTACTGTTGCTTCACATTTCCGGATTTCCAGATTTTGCCTACGCTTGAGGAGTATGCCTATCTTATGGGTATACCTATTCTAGATCAGTTTCCGTTCAGTGGCTTAGAGAGAGTTCCTACTTCTCAAGAGATTGTTGATCTGTTGCATATAGATGAATCTATTATTGGTGCTCATATGACTACCAAAGGTGGAATTCAAGGTCTCCCATCTGATTTCTTCATTGCTTAAGCTACTATGTATGGGAAGGCCATGAGTGAGGACGCCTTTGAGGCCATATTTGTACTTCTCATCTATGGGCTAGTGTTATTCCCCAACATCGACAAATTTGTGGATGTGAACGCTATTAGGGTTTTCTCTACTCTTAATCCCGTTCCGACTCTGTTGGGTGACACTTATTTCTCTTTGCATATGAGGAATGTAAAGGGTGGTGGTACCATTGTGTGCTGTTTGCCTCTGTTGTACAAGTGGTTTATTTCTCACTTGCCACAGACGGTCGCCTTCAAGGAGAACAAAGGATGTCTATGATGGTCCACGAGGCTTATGTCTCTCACTAATGATGATATCTTTTGGTATAATCGTGTATATGATGGTGTGCAGATTATTGACTCTTGGGGTGAATTCTCCAATGTGCCTCTTCTTGGTACATGTGGTGGGATTAACTACAATCCCGTTTTGGCACGTCGTCGGCTTGGGTTCCCCTTAAAGGATAAACCTAATAACATTTTGTTAGAAGGTGTGTTCTTTCAAGAGGGTAAAGATCCCCAAAACTTGAAGGGCAGGATGGTTCGCGCTTGGCGCAAGATTCATAGGAAGGGAAGGAAAGAGCTTGGTCCGAAGAATTATGTTGCTTTGGAACCCTAGACCTCGTGGGTGAGGAGGAGATCTTATGAGTACCTTATTCCTTATGACTATCCAAGACCTACACCTATGGTTATGGTTGGGCCTTCAACCCTCCCTGACCAAGGAGTAGAGGAGTTGAGAGATGAAAACCGTTCGCGTGCTTGGATCCGTGAGCGAGAGGAGCTACTTCAGCAGCTTAGAGATAAGGATGCATTGATAGAGTTTCTGGAGCATCAGGTTGTCGAAGAGCCTGATGATATGGTGACTTCTCTTCTTCCTCAGTCTTCTAGGTTTTGGAAGAGGAAGTATGATCGACTCGCCAAAGAGAAGGCAAATATGGAGGCAGCCTATGAGAGAGAGGTGAAGAGGCTTCATGCAGCTTATCTTCCAATCTCGAGAGCTTTGGACGATTGTTTCTAGGGTTCCATAGGATGTTCATTTTCCTTCTCTCTTGTATTGTATTTGGTTACCAAGACTATACTTCTTTGGTGTAAAAATATTTTCCAAATATTATTGATGTGATATTTCCATATATGTCTAAATGATTAATATTTCCAAATATTTGCAAATAGAACTCTAAAGTTCCTATGATTAAAAAATAAAATCATATGCACAAGCATTGCATACATCATGTGCATAAGCAGGTTTTGTTCCAGGGCTTCTTGTTCAGTGGTCTAACTCTGTGTTCTTCATTTATTTTGAAGACAAGCTGACGCACCGGTACTACACCAGAGCCAACTCTTCTAAGCTGATGGATCACCTAGAACAAGAGAACAGAGAATTGAAGGAGGAAGTGGCAAGATTAACTGCCCTGATGGAGTCTTTCTTGGCCGCCCAAAGCCAGTCTTCTCCAACGCCTTCAACTCCTCCCCAGAGGACGGTCATTTCTGAGATTGCTTCCTCAGCCGTGCCTGCTGCCAGTGCCCACTTCGCGCCTACTTCTATGCCAACCGGGTTTCCCTGGGGGATGCCCGCGAACTTCGTTCCAAAGGGTCTCGCCCCAACTTTTGCTTCTCTGACGGCATCTAGCCCGGTCCTTGCTGTGCCACCTCCAGTCGTGCATACTTTGCCGAGAGTAGATGACACCATTTATCACTCTGAGCCATCTAAGGGCCCAGATGTGTATGAGAAAATAGATGCTATGAATGATCAATTCCTTGAGCTGTGCAAGGAACTCAAAACTCTCAGAGGGAAGGACCTCTTTGGCAAATCTGCTGCTGAGCTTTGCCTTGTTCATAACGTCAAGATTCCTGTCAAATTCAAAGTACCTGACATTGAAAAGTACAAAGGAAACACTTGCCCGCTCAGCCATTTGGTTATGTATGCACGTAAAATGTCAACTCAGACCGACAGTGATCAACTCCTGATCCATTACTTCCAGGATAGCCTGTCCGGTGCCGCATTGAGATGGTACATGGGTTTGGACAGCGCGAACATCCGCTCCTTCAACGACCTTGGCGAAGCCTTCGTTAAGAAATACAAATATAATATTGATATGGCTCCCGATAGGGACTAGCTGAGGGCCATGTCCCAGAAGGATAAGGAAACTTTCAAGGAGTACGCCTAGAGGTGGCGAGAATTGGCTGCACAGATTGTGCCTCCACTGGAAGAGAAAGAGATGACCAAGATCTTTCTGAAGACCTTGAGTTCATTTTATTATGAGCGGATGATTGCTAGCGCTCCTTCTGACTTCACCGAGATGGTGAACATGGGGATGTGTTTAGAGGAAGGAGTCAGGGAAGGGCGCCTGACTAGAGAAGAAGGCTCTTCTGCCAAATGTTATGGGGCGTTTGCGAAGAAGAAAGATAGCGAGGCACATGTTGTAACCTCCCATGTTAAATCTAGAAGACCCTCTGTGAAGAGGAAGACTGTGCGTCCAGCCAGTAACCAACATCAGGTGGCTCATATAACACCTATTTTCAGAGAAAATCAGCAATATCAACATCATAATCAGAACCGGCAATAGCAACATCAACAGTATCAACAACAATATCACCGTCCTCAACAGCAGGCCTACCAGCCTCAAAATAACAATCAGACCAGTACAAGCTATGATAGGAAGAAGGTCACTTTTGATCCTATTCCGATGACCTATGCAGAGCTATATCCTTCTTTAATTGAAAGGAAACTGATCACTCCACGTGACCCACCTGCTATACCTACCAACTCTCAGTGGTGGTATAAGCCTGAGCTTCACCGCGTTTATCATTCCGGTGCTCCCGGACATGATGTGGAGAACTGCTACTCGTTGAAGACCAAGGTTCAAGACCTTGTGAGAAGCGGTATATTGTTTTTCGAGGACGTAGGTCCTAATGTCAAGAAGAACCCATTGCCCGAGCATGGGAAGTCTGCTGTCAACATGGTTCAGGGTTGCCCTGGTAAATATAAGGTCCGATATGTCAGCCATATTCGACAATCTTTGGTCGAGATGTACAGACTGTTGTGTGGATACAGTCACTATGAGCATGACCATGACAGTTGCCGTGTTTGCACTGTCAATGAGAGAGGATGTCGTCAAGTTAGAAAATACATCCAAGAAATGCTGGATCAGGGTGTAATAGAGATACTTCAGAATCGTGATGAGGATGATGAAGTTAATGTGATATCACCTGTATTCAGGATACCTGAGCCTGTTGTCATCCGATATGATGACAACAAGCAGAAGGCTTCTCCTACTCTCATAATTAAGCCATTCGGCCCTGTGCCACACTCTTCTGACAAAGGTGTTCCCTATCGCTATAATTCTATGGCATTGGAAGATGGGAAGGAGGTGCCCCTACCCTCTACTTATGTTATGAATATTGCTGATGTCAGTGGCCTGACCCGTAGTGGTCGTGTTTTCTCGGCGCCACCGAAACCCCAGGCTGACACCAGAAGAGCTGATACTACTGATAGTGTCGTTCGTCCTTTGGGGAATTCTTCTATTTCTCCGAATCCGGCATTTGCTGTTGCCAGACCTGCCGCTACTGTTAGAACTCCTGTCCCTGCTGGCCAGAATGACATGATGAAAGAGGACTGTGATGAGATGCTAAGGCTCATCAAGAGGAGTGAGTACAATGTTGTAGATCAGCTTCTACAAATGCCTTCAAAGATCTCTGTGTTATCTTTGTTAATGAACTCTGAGCCACACCGAGAAGCTTTGCAGAAGGTGTTGGATGTGGCGTATGTGGATCATGACGTCGCAATAGAGCAATTTGATAGTATTGTTGCAAACATTACTGCTTCTAACAATCTGAGTTTCTGTGATGCTGATCTCCTTGAGGAGGGAAGAGACCACAATTTAGCACTTCACATCTCAATGAATTGCAAGGATGATGCCATGTCTAATGTGCTGGTAGACACTTGATCATCGCTGAATGTGTTGCCAAAATCCATTCTTGCCATACTTTCATACCAGGGGCCTCCCATGAGGCAGAGTGGAGTGGTCGTCAAAGCTTTTGATGGATCGCACAAGACTGTGATTGGTGAGGTTGAACTCCCAGTCAAGATTGGACCTAGTGATTTCCAGATCACTTTCCAGGTCATGGATATCCACCCATCATATAGCTGTTTGTTGGGAAGACCATGGATTCACGTGGCAGGCGCCGTGACATCCACCCTACACTAAAAGTTGAAGTTCATGAAGAACAAAAAGTTGGTGGTAGTATGGGGAGAGAAGGCTCTCTTGGTTAGCCATATGTCTTCCTTTTCTTACAATGATGCTAAGGATGAAGTTGGGACGCCGTTCCAAGCTTTGCCTATTGTCGAGCCTTCTAAGAAAGGAACTTCTTCATTTGCGTCCTATAATGATGCGAAGTTGGCCATTAAGCATGGCGCACCTACTGGTTTAGGATAAATGATTAAGCTGGAAGACAATAAATCCCGGGCTGGCATAGGGTATTCTTCAGGAACTTTCAACAAGCATGGGCTGTTTCAGAGTGGTGGTTTCATCCACACGGTTGAAGATCAGGAAGCTGCTGCTGTTGTGGAAGAGGATGCAGAGGAAGATTCCGGTAACTTTGTCATCCCTGGAGGGGTCTGCAATAAATGGGTCGCTGTTGATGTTCCAACAGTTGTCCATAAGTCAATGTAATGTTCATTTTTGTTTAAAAACCCTTCTCCCATACCAAAAGGAGAAGTGATGACATTGTTGGCCCATAAATACAATGATATTCATTCAATAAATTCATGTTAAATGTTTGTTTTTCCAAATTATTTTCACTTTTTGCTTTTTGCATGAAATTGGTGATCACCATAAAACCCAAAAAAATATAATAAAATCAATCTTTTCATCTGCATAATGATTTGCCTTGTTTGAATTCTAAAGTCTCTTTTATATCCAAAATCATTATGCAGGTTGATCAAACCCACTGAACATAATGATCCAACACCATCTCCCAACTTTGAGTTCCCTGTATTTGAGGCTGAAGAAGATGATGTTGAAGAGATTCCTGATGAGATTACTCGTCTGCTTGAGCACGAAGAGAAGATCATTCAGCCACATCTTGAGAATCTGGAAACACTCAACTTGGGGTCTGAAGATTGTGTACGTGAAGTGAAAATTGGGGCACTCCTGGAAGAGTCTGTTAAGAAGTGGTTGATTGAGTTGCTACGAGAGTACGTCGACGTCTTTGCCTGGTCATATGAAGACATGCCTGGTCTGGATACTGATATCGTGCAACATTTCCTGCCTTTGAAGCCTGAGTGCATGCCTGTAAAGCAGAAGCTCAGAAGAACTCATCCTGATATGGCAGTGAAGATAAAAGAAGAAGTTCAGAAGTAAATTGATGTGGGGTTTCTGGCGACTTCTACATATCTTCAATGGGTGGCCAATATTGTGCCCGTGCCTAAGAAAGATGGAAAAGTCCGGATGTGTGTGGACTATAGAGACTTGAATAAAGCTAGTCCGAAAGATGATTTTCCTCTACCACATATTGATATGTTGGTAGATAATACAGCTAAATTCAATGTCTTCTCATTTATGGACGGATTTTCCGGTTATAATCATATCAAAATGGCACCCGAGGATATGGAGAAGACAACATTCATCAAACCTTGGGGAACATTCTGTTATCAAGTGATGCCCTTCGGTTTGAAGAACGCTGGAGCCACGTATCAACGCGCTATGACTACCTTGTTTCATGATATGATGCACAAGGAGATCGAGGTGTATGTTGACAATATGATTGCAAAGTCAAGAACGAAAGTTTAGCATGTAGAGCACTTGTTGAAGCTTTTCCAGCGTTTGAGGAAGTATAAGCTTCGTATGAATCCTAACAAGTGTACATTTGGAGTCCGTTCCGGCAAGTTATTGGGCTTTATTGTAAGCGAGAGAGGTATTGAAGTTGATCCTGCCAAGGTCAAAGCAATACAAGAGATGCCTACGCCCAAAACTGAGAAGCAAGTCCGAGGTTTTCTTGGCCGCTTGAATTATATTTCCAGATTTACATCCCACATGACTGCCACATGTGCGCTAATATTCAAGCTCCTCTGGAAAGATCAACGTCATGATTGGACCGAGGATTGCCAGAAGGCCTTCGATAGTATTAAAGAGTATCTGTCTGAGCCTCCGATTCTGTCCCTGTCTGTGGAAGGGAGACCCTTGATTATGTATCTGACAGTTCTTGAAGACTCTATGGGTTGTGTCTTAGGTCAGCAAGACGAATCAGGGAAGAAAGAACATGCCATCTACTACTTCAGTAAGAAGTTCACCGATTGTGAGTCTCCATACTCAATGCTTGAGAAGACATGTTGTGCTTTGGCTTGGGCTGCTAAGCGTTTACGCCACTATATGTTGAATCATACGACTTGGTTGATATCCAAAATGGATCCAATCAAGTATATCTTTGAGAAGCCTGCTTTAACTGGGAGGATTGCCCGTTGGCAGATGCTGTTGTCTGAGTATGATATTGAGTATCGAGCTCAGAAGGCTATTAAAGATAGTATCTTGGCTGATCACTTGGCACATCAACCAATTGAGGATTATCAGTCTGTTCAGTACGACTTCCCTGATGAGGAGATTCTGTATTTGAAGATGAAAGATTGCGATGAGCCTACGCTCGATGAAGGGTGTAGCACCTCAAATTTGCACCTATCATTGTACACACCATTTCATATTAGGTCATAGCATATCATGATACATTGCATAGCATTGCATTGTCCCCATTTGCCTCAAGAGCAAGCAAATCAAGAATTAGGTCAAACTGATCAGGAGATCAGTCAACCAAGCAAGCAAGGGTGTTTCTCAAGGAGCCAAGGCCCTAGGGTTTGTCCAACAAGTTCACATGGCTAGAGGGTCCATTTGAAGTGTTTAAGTCAAGGGTTGGATGTTCAGAAGCCATCAGTTCATGCACAGTCAGTCTGAAACCCTAGAAAGTCAAAGTCAGTCATTTGCAGTGGATGGTGGCCATTCTTGCAGAATTTGGGCACCATGATCAATCATCAAGGGTTCATACAACTTGGGACATCATTTGAAGTCAAGGTCTCAAGGAATTAGGGTTTGGAATTCATCAGAAGTGCTTCAGTCATCCAAAACCCTAGATAAGTCAAAGTTGGTCAACTGTGGTTGATTCTTTGGTTTTGATGGATGGAAATGGTTTGAGAGAGCTTATTCATGTCCTAATAGGCCTCATGTGTCATGGCAATCAACATCATTGAAGAATTTGAAGCCAATCAGAAAATTTCCAAAAATAGAAACTGGACCTGTAATTTTAACTGCCAAAAATGGAAACTTCTTGATCCTCAACTTGCATCATGGTACAAGCTTCAAATGAATTTTTTCCCAACATGAAAGTTGAAGATCTTGTTCTCCCATTTTCAAAAAGTCCAAGAACTCTCAATTCCCATGCATGGTTGTCAAGATATGATCAAATCATTTTCACAAAATCTTGAACTTCAAAAGGCCATATCTCATGATTCCTTTGGCCAAATTTGGTGGGGTTTTTTTCCTACAAACCACATTTTTCCTCCTCTTTCCAAAAATATAAACATCATATACCAAAACCTTGCCAATCAAAATGGCATTTTTTGACTTGTTTCATTTAAAAATCAAGTTTGACCAATGGTTGACTTTTTGATTTAAACCTTTTCAGCATATTTGGTCAGTTGGGAAATGTTTAGAATGTCATTTGGGACTTGTCTAAGGCCCAAAATCGGGCAAGCTTGCCACCATACCACCTCCATTTGCATTTTTGGCCAAGTTAGCAAATTGTGATTTTTACTTCATTTCACTTAAGCAAACTTAGCACTCTATCAGCAGATTAAAAACAGCAAATATGAGGTCCATTTACAGCATGTTTCAGGGCCCAATTCGTGCAGCCTTCACACCTCCATGTGCTTATGTGTAAAATTAACAAATTTGCAAATTGGCTTCATTGAACTAATCTAGTTTAGCACCTGCATTACCAAGCTTAAACAGACCATATAAATGGTTTTTTCTGTCCAAAAGTGAACCCTAGCTGCAGCCCAAACACACCAGAATTCTCTTTTCTCATTCTTGCATTTTCACACTTTGAGAAATTCTGTCAAAAACTTCAAGAGAACCACGAGTACCTTTGCTTCCTTCATCACCTGGACTTCATTTAGAGCTCATTACAAGCATCAAAACTCAGCTGGAAGTGGATTTGATTCAACTGTTTTCCTCAAGTATCCTTCCATGGCAGCATGCGTGTATCTTCATATCAAGCATCCATGAGCTAGGATCCTTCACCATTCAACTTAGGGAAGCATAATCTTCATCTGTCTCAAGCTGTTACAAGCAAAAGACTGCTGAATCTTCACTGCTCATCACTTTGGTCAGTTTTTCGATCTTTCATTTTTCAAATCCATGCTGTGCTTTGTGTAGTTCTTGATATGCTGAGTCTAAAGCAAGTTGAATCTCTTGAAATGATTAACCATGCTAGGAGAAATCAGAGTTTAAAGCTTGTTGGACATTTTTGTTTTGCATGATTTCTGGTTGGTTCACTCGATTTAATGCTAATGCTTGATGGATTTATGCTGCCTGATGTTTGCTGATGCCATTGATATGTTTAATTTTTGATTCTGGGCATAAAAATTTTCGAGTTGATTTGAAGATGATGAAGTTCATGACTGTTGTGATAAACCTTAGCTCTGCCCAGAATTTGCATGAATTGTTTTGTTTTGTTGCTGTTTAAGGTTACATGAATGTCTTTGTTCTATTGTTATGTTGTTCATAAAACCCTGGTTGATTTCATTTCATGATGATACGATGAACATGAAGATGTTGCCTTGCTGTTTCTTTTAAAAAAACCCTAAGCTGCCCAGAAACGTGAATGGTGATTGGCTGTTGTTGTTTGTGTTACTGTTCTATTGGTTGCGGACCAATCACAACATTTCCTGGTCACCCCTTAAACACGGTCGTTTTGCTAAATGAGCTTCAAAATTACCAGTGTGCCATCCGCTTCATAATTATTTCAATTTAATCCATTTAATTTCAATGAATATTCCATTTGATCATCACATCTTTAAAAAATCACAACTTGCTCATTTCAATTGCAAATCCAGTGGGGTTTTCTGCATCATGATCATGAGATTGTCTAGTTTTTTATCATTATTTTTAATAATTTTTTGGATCATTGGTTGTTAAATGGCCTTAGGGTTTGTATTATGTGACCAAAAATGATACATGTTGCCAAAACCATTGTGAAATGATCATGTTGCATCCAATGACCCTGAAATTTTTTGTGGTTAATCTACACTCATTCACCTTTGTTTTGATGTAAAGTTTGTGGATTTCTCATTTGTGGATTGTGTGATATGGTTTTTTGAAGTAGGGTGTGACAACTTGTGTCACACCAATGATGTGCATTTTCATGAATTTTAATGACATACTTCCTGACCTCCAAATGATCCAATTTTTTGCATAAGCCTTCTCTCATATGTCTAGTTTATGTGTGTTTTTTCTGGGATTTATTTGAACTGTTTTCCATTTGTTTGAGATTTTTCTTCCCTGCCTAGTCAATGGTTGACTTTATGTGACACACCTTGCCATATCATTTGGGAAATTCTCATATCATATTGTATGATCATGAAATTTCATATGTGCATACTAGACATCTTGAGCTTTGCATTGGTGTTAATCCCATCCATTTCTCATCTGTTTTCATTTTGTTATGATTTTTTGAAGTTGACCCATGATTGTTGACCTTCTTTGTGTTTACTTGAAATTGTGTTGATTTCTTGATTTTAATTGGCTGCCTTCCAATTATCCAAATGCAATGAAATTTGATATGCTTACCATGCTAGGTGTTAGGATTGAACTTGAATTATTTGGTGATTTTTGAAATTTGTTTGAGTTGACTTTTGATGCAAGTCATTCTGTTGACTTCTTTGTGCTCTCATTTGCCATGCCTTGCCTTCCTTTGCTTGTGAATTAATGATGATGCATGATATGAATATGAATCCAATTGTGCTTGCTTCCTAAATGTTTGAACTTGATTATGGTTGACTTTCCTTTGCTGTTTTGACTTTTCTATTTGTCTTTGACCCTAGGCTTGTCCTAGGGGTCTCCTGGCTTATGTTTGAGCTCATTGTTTCAGGTTAAGCACCAATGCTTCAAAGATCATACAAATGTGATTGAGTGTGGTTACATATCATATGCTAACCTTTGTTTTGTAGGTTTGACTCATGTGTTTGAGTCTTGTGCTTTGCACAATTGATCATCTGTTTTGTCTGTGGATTCAATTCCTTTTGCTTTGACTTGTGAAATGTTTACTGATTAGTTTGACTCTTTCAGGTACCCTTAGTTGCTTAAGTTCTCTGAACTTGCTTTGCTTTGCTTTTTAGCAACTTGCTTGAGGTATAATCTCTTTTACCTCATGTAGTCTGGAGACCCGGCCTGTTATTTGGCCGGGCAAACTGTCTGAAGTCCTCCTTAAGAGGCCATGCTTGTGTGTGTTTAAAATTGTCCCAAGCAGGAAAAGTCCTTCAAGTAAGGCAATTGGTAGATCAAAGGGATAAGCAACCTATCCCCTACTATTCAGTGAGTCCTCTCCTTGCTCCCATTACATGGTTGTAGCATTGAGATAAAAACCCAAGATTAATCGAGTCAATAATGTGGAAAGAGCTCCATCTTTCTGAGCTCCCACACTTTCTAATGCTCTCCCTGATCAGGGATAGAAGCAATGAGGCACACCCCTCATCTCCATTCATCTGCTTCACCTTAGCCCCTCAATGGCAAGGTTAAGAGCGACATTTACCTATTACAGTGGACTTTCATAGTCAAACCCTCTTGTGTGAGCCCCCTTGTTTGGCTATAGAGTATGCTGTTTGATTCTCATTGATTGATTGATTGCTTCATATGCACCTATTTGCTTGTATGTTATGCATTTATCATCATCAATTGCCATTAATGCATGATCATCTCTTTGTCTGTGTGACATTGTCACTTTTGTTTACCCATTGAGGACAATTGTAAGTCCCACAAGTTGGCATTTGTTCCTATGATATGGAAGTGAGTATAAGACCATCACATTGGCCACTCATCTTATCTTTGCTTGTTTGTATGTGAGGATACAATTGTAAGTCCCACAAGTTGGCATTTGTTTTCCTAGGATCATATTGTGTATGTCAGAGTAAGCCCAGACAGATTGGCATCTGACATCCTTGTTTTGTTTTCTTTGTATGAGAGGATGCAATTGTAAGTCCCACAAGTTGGCATTTGCTTTCCTATGATCATGTTTGGAATTAACCTAAGACCAGACAGATTGGCAGTTGATTTCCATATTTCATTCTTGTTTTCTTTTTGAGGAGATTAGTGTAAGACCATCGAGTGGCCTCTGATATCCATTTCTGTTTTAGGAGATTGGTGTAAATCCAGCTATTGGTATCCGATATCCGCTTTGTTTGTGAGATGGAGAGTACCATTGAGTGGCATCCGGTATCATTTGTTTGTTTATTGTATCATTACTTATTTTCCATTCCAAAGGACACACTTGAATCATCTCCCATATGATTTCAAGAAGTGAACCTCCTGAGAAGTTTTACTATCCATCCTCATTCATTCATCTCTCATTGTGTCCTAAACCTTTTCACACTATGATTTCCAACTTAACATAGACATTGTGCAAACATCTTCATGTTTTCCAAACTAAAAAACCTGGACCCAAGTCCTTGACTTTTTTTCAAATTCCATTTCATAATACTTCTTTGAATTTATCTTAATCATACTTTGACTCTATTTTCATAATCACAATCAATTAACTTCACTCATTCACTTGTTTTGGCTTTGTCCCTTGTTAATCTTTTCACATTAGCCGTAGGTTTCAATTATCATTGTGGTTGATGTAAACCTCACCTTATCTTTAGTGAGTTGACTATAAGACTTCCGTACTGAAAACAGGGTTAACCCCTTTAGTGCGTCGAAGCTATCCTCACATGGTGGATGTTGGTCTTGGTCGAGTTTTCTCCCGTTGATAATGAAAAGCCTCAGTGCTTGTGTTTAAAATTGAACCTAACTCACTTTTGGAAATCTTTTAGCCGAACTACGGCGTTTTGATCCTTACCTTTGATGGAAGGTACGTAGGCAGCGGGTTCATCCGTTCAAACCCAATGATAAAATTGTATATTCTTTTCTCATCATCCCAATCATGTTTGCACAATATTTATGTCATAACAAATAACAATTTATTACAACAAGTGTGAAAAGGGCTCCCTAGGAGTACCTAGGACGTAGTGGGTGCCTAACACCTTCCCATTGCGTAATTTACCCCTTACCCAGACTCTCTGATCTTTTTATTAGTTTTCTACGTGTAAAACTTCTTAGGCTTTTGTTCGCTTTTTAGCCAATCCTTTGGATAAATAAAAGTGCGGTGGCGACTCGAAATTTCATTGTATGCTTTGCTTATGGTTTAATCAATAGACCATATAGCGACGAATACCCCACTACAGAAAAGTGGCGACTTCACTGGGGAAAAATTTCCTTGGTGGTATTGCCTACTTTTCACCCTTGTTGTGATATATTGTTATTTGTTATTTGACATATTTTTGTACAATTTGGGATAACTGTATTGATTGTAATGCTTGAATTGCTTGATATACAATTGCTGTTTGCTTTGGTGATCCGTGAGATGAGTTCTATACCCGAACTCGAGTGCACTCTAGGATAGGAGAATGGCATAGTCTTGTTGACTGGTGTGGAGTATTCCTTAGCCAGTTGACTCGCGAGTCCATTCACTTGGTGGAGGTCATGTTGGACTAATAATGTCACACAAGTTATTTGTGGTTAGGCATTATTCTTTCAATCATGTGCCGCAGAAGCCAAGGACCTTAGTTTACCAAACCCATCTTGGCCTATTTTTTAGGACCGTAGTGCAGAGGTCGTTCAGATGTCAGTTCTGATACGATTGTTACGCGATACTACACTCATAAGAGTTTCTCTTGAGAATATTCTTGGAATACGAGTATTCGTTCCTCCGATAATATTCGAGAGATGGAACGATGATTATGGGAACCTCTGATAGAACATGTCTGGCAGGTTTAAACCCTAGTACACTCCCTTTGGGTGGTTCTTAACCGAGACTCCATGCTCGTGACTCTCAACAAACCCATGATTCGTGGTTGAGTCGTTCAAACATTGTTAATATCAATGGATCCCGGATCAGGGGTAAAACCTAAAATCCACCAAAGCGGCTGGTTGATATTAAGGATGTTTGAGCCGGTTCATGTACCGTTAATATCAATGGAACTTGGGTGTCGATAAGGTGAAAACCTAAATCCACCAAAATGGATGATTGATATTAAGGATACATAGAGCTTTCCCACGACCTTTGTGTGGTGTGCCTTGTTTGATCCTTGAGTGTGTTTGTTGCATTCATGCATTCATGCATTCATCCGCATACATGTCATCATCAGAAAAAGAAATTTTCAAGGAACTTAAAGGGTTATTTTGCAAAATTTTCAGACATGGAAAGACCAAAGAGGCATACAAAGAAGTACAGCTTCAAACAGCCCGACGTAAAAGAGTTAAGGAATCTGACATCATATGTATTAGATCCCTTGGGTTTCAAAGCTCGTTATGGGAAGCTCCTACCGCTGCTCACCACTCAGGTTGACGAAGGGTTGATGAGTACTCTAGCTCAATTCTACGATCCATTGCATCATTGCTTCTTATTCCCAGACTTCCAGCTACTGCCGACTTTGGAGGAATATTCTCACCTTATTGGGATTCCTATTCTGGATCAGGTGCCGTTCAGTGGCCTAGAGAGTATTCCGTCTGCTCGAGAGATTGCTAGTCTGTTGCACATAGATGAAGATTTGATTAGAGCTAATCTGACTACCAAAGGCGGAATTCAGGGTTTTCCTTCCGAGTTCCTCATTGCCCAAGCTACCTTCTATGGGAAGGCCATGAGTGAGGATGCCTTTGAGGCTCTGTTCGTGCTGCTCATCTATGGATTGGTGCTGTTTCCCAACTTCGACAAGTTCGTGGACATGAACGCCATTAGGATCTTTGCAGTCCTTAATCCAGTGCCGACCTTGTTGGGCGATGCTTATGTCTCCTTGCACCTGAGGAATATGAAGAATGGAGGAGTCATTGTCTGCTGTCTACCCCTGCTGTACAAGTGGTTTATTTCGCACTTGCCGCAGACAGTTGCTTTCAAGGAGAACAAGGGATGTCTACGGTGGTCTCAGAGACTCATGTCTCTCACCAATGATGATATCACCTGGTATGATCGCGTGTATGATACTGTCTCGATCATCGACTATTGTGGGGAATTCCCGAATGTGCCTCTTCTTGGTACATGTGGTGGGATTACTTACAATCCTATTCTTGCACGACGTCAGCTTGGGTTCCCCCTGAAGGATAAACCTAATAGCATTCTGTTAGAAGGTGTGTTCTTCCAGGAGGGTAAAGATCCCCAAGGCCTGAAATCCAGATTTGTCCGTGCATGGCGCAGTATTCACCGGAAGAGTAGGAATGAATTGGGTCCGAAGAACTGCATTGCTTTGGAGCCATACACCTCTTGGGTCAGACAGAGGGCTGCCACCTACTTGATGCCGTATGATCATCCGAGACCTACACCGTTGGATGTGGCTGGGCCTTCAACCCTCCCTACCCAACGTGTAGAGGAGTCGAGAGAAGAAGACCTTTCGCGTGCTTGGATCCGTGAGAGGGAGGAGTTGCTGCAGCAGCTCAAGGAGAAGGATGCTATGATTGAATTTCTCGAGCACCGAGTGATCGACGATCCGAACGACACTTGGACTTCTCTGCTTCCTCAGTCATCCAAATTCTGGAAGAGGAAGTATGATCGACTTGCAAAAGAGAAAGCTGACATGGAGGCTGCCTATGAGAGGGAGATCAAGAAGTTGTGCACTTCCCGTCTTCCAGCATCCCGAGCTTCTAGGGATCCATAGGATGTCATTTACCTTTTCTCTTTGTAACGAATCAAAAATGCTGTATTTCTTTGTCTCAATATATTGAATGAAATATTTTCCTTAAGCAATTAAAATGTTTAAATATTCAAAATATTGCAAGTAATACCCTAAGAGTTCCTTGAAAACAAAGCATTTGCACAAGCATTGCATGCATCATCTTTGCATAAACAGGTGTTCTCAGGCCGTCTTCTCACTTTGATTCCTGTGTCCAGACAGGATAGCTGATCAAAGGCCGCACCGCTACTCAACAAGGCTCAACCATCAACGCAACATGGATCAAGTACAAGCCGAGTTAGCCGAGATGAGGGCTAACATGGCCCAGTTCATGCACATGATGCAAGGGGTTGCGCAAGGGCAAGAAGAACTCCGAGCACTGGTTCAGAGGCAAGAAGCTGTTACTCCACCGCCCAATCAGCCTCTGCAAGAAGGAAATCCAGTTCCTGACACTCCTGCTGCTGCTATTCCCGTCAACAACTACGCTGTGGGTGAAGAGTTGAGGGGTATCCGAGTTGACGGTCAACCGATTGCTCCAGATGTTGCTAGTGCCAGAGTCCTCCATGCTCCGGCCCGTAATAGAATCCCTATTGTTGACAGACAAGAGGATTTGTTTACTATGCTCAGTGAAGACGACGACATCTTGGGTAGAAATGATGCAAGAGATCGCAAAGTTGAGGCCCTTGCTGAGAAGATCAGGGCAATGGAATGTCAAAACTCCCTCGGTTTTGATGTTACCAACATGGGATTGGTTGAAGGACTGAGAATCCCGCACAAGTTCAAGGCGCCGTCATTTGATAAATACAACGGTACCTCCTGCCCTCGCACCCATGTGCAGGCATACTATAGAAAAATATCCGCATACACTGACGATGAGAAGATGTGGATGTATTTCTTCCAAGACAGCCTATCTGGGGCATCTTTGGATTGGTATATGGAGTTGAAGCGGGATTCCATCAGATGCTGGAGAGACCTGGGTGAGGCGTTCCTCAGGCAGTATAAGCATAACATGGACATGGCTCCGACCAGGACTCAGCTGCAGAGTCTTTGTCAGAAGAACAACGAGAGCTTCAAAGAGTACGCCCAGAGATGGCGCGAACTAGCTGCAAGAGTTCAACCCCCTATGCTGGAAAGGGAGTTGACTGATATGTTCATCAGTACTCTTCAGGGTGTTTATATGGACCGGATGGGAAGCTGCCCATTCGGAAGTTTTTCTGACGTCGTTATCTGCGGCGAAAGAACTGAGAGTCTAATCAAGGCTGGGAGGATCCATGATGCAGGTTCCTCATCTTCTTCCAAGAAACCCTTCTCTGGGGCACCTCGCCGTAGAGAAGGAGAGACTAATGCTGTACAGCACAGAGGGGGTGTGTACAGAGCAAAGGCTACCAAAGATCAGTATCGTCCAGTGGCTGCAGTGACCATTCCTGCACCTCAACCTCGTCCACAACAACAAAGGGTTCAACAACAACAACCGCAACAACAACAACAACAGCAACGTCCTTTCCAGCAAAGACAGAGGTTGAATCCTGATAAAAGATTTGACCCATTGCCCATGACGTACGCCGAATTGTTACCCGAACTACTCCGGTTAGGGTTTGTGGAGTTGCGTACAATGGCTACTCCTACAGTGCTGCCTCCTGGCTATGACGCAAATGTCCGTTGTGATTTTCATTCTGGGGCACCAGGCCACCATATTGAAAGATGTAGGGCTTTGCAACATAAGGTTCAGGACCTGATCGATGCTAAGGCGATCAACTTCTCTCCAGTTCCGAATGTGGTGAACAATCCTATGCCTCAACATGGAGGGCATAGGGTTAACAATATCGAAGATGGAGAAGTTGAAGACTTGGTTGTCAATGTCGAAGACGTTCAGACTTCTTTGTTGGTAATCAAGGGCCGTCTACTGAAGGGGGGTGTTGACCCAGGCTGCGAAGAAGAGTGTTTGGGCTGTTCAGAAGCTGTGAATGGTTGTGACCAGCTGAAGGCTGGTATTCAGAGATTGATTGATGAGGGCTGTCTTCAGTTCAGCCGGGCCATTAAGGATGATGGGGCAGTATCTACTGTCACCATATTTTACAAGCCGTCTGAAGGACGAGGGCGTGGGACTGTCAGTGCACCCACAACGAGCAATACTCCGGTTACCATCCCAGTTCCGGTAACCATCCGTGCACCAGCTACTATTGTTGCGCCTGGCAGAAGGCAAATTGAAAATAGTAGAGCAGTTCCCTGGAGTTATGACAACGCCTATCGCCGAGACAGAAGGGCTGGTAACCAAACAAGACCAGCTGTGCAAGCACCAGTTACAATCAGTGCTCCTGTGAGAACTCCTGCGGTTGCAAGTCCGGTAGTGGACAATGTTGGAGGGCCAGGAGGTTTCACTAGGAGCGGACGACTGTTTGCTCCTCAGCTTTTGAGGGATGCTGCTGCTGAGACATCCGCAAGGGCTAAGGGCAAACAAGCAGTGGTTGACGAAGAACCGGCTCAGAAGGAGGCTGAGGGTTCTTTTCAAAGAGATGTTGAGGAGTTCATGAAAATCATTAAGAAGAGTGACTACAAGATTGTAGATCAGCTCAATCAGACTCCGTCAAAAATTTCGATACTCTCTTTGCTGATGTGTTCTGAGGCGCATCGGGACGCTTTGCTGAAGATGCTGAATATGGCATACGTCCCGCAAGAGATATCAGTCAACCAGCTGGAAGGTGTACTAGCCAATGTGAGTACCAGGCACGGTGTAGGTTTCACTGACCTAGACCTAACGCCTGAGGGTCGCAATCATAACAAAGCCTTGCACATCACTATGGAGTGCAAAGGCGCTGTTTTATCTCATGTGCTAGTGGACACCGGGTCGTCCCTGAATGTCCTGCCCAAGCAGATATTGAAGAAGATCGATGTCGAGGGAGTTGTGCTCACTCCCAGTGACCTGATAGTTCGTGCATTTGATGGATCCAAGCGTTCTGTCTTTGGTGAAGTCACATTGCCAGTGAAGATAGGTCCGGAGGTGTTCGACATCGTGTTCTACATGATGGACATTCAGCCTGCTTATAGCTGTCTGTTGGGGCGTCCTTGGATACACGCCGCTGGAGCAGTCTCGTCAGCTCTCCACCAAAAACTCAAGTATGTCTGGAACGGTCAGATTGTGACCGTCTGCGGTGAAGAGGAAATTCTGGTGAGTCATCTCTCCTCGTTCAAGTATGTTGAGGTGGATGGCGAGATCCGCGAAACCCTGTGCCAGGCATTTGAGACTGTGGCTTTGGAAGGGGTAGCTTGTGCTGAGCAGAGGAAGCCTGGTGCTTCGATATCGTCATACAGGCAGGCCAAAGAGGTTGTGGACTCTGGCAAAGCAGAAGGCTGGGGCAAGATGGTTGACTTGCCAGTTAAAGAGGACAAATTCGGCATCGGGTACGAGCCTCTCCGAGCAGAGCAGCATGTACAAGCAGGTCCGAGCACCTTCACCAGCGCTGGGCTGATGAACCATGGGGATGTCTTCGCTACTGATGGTGAAGACAGTGATCATAATTTGGATGTCTGGGTCCGCC
Source organism: Lathyrus oleraceus (assembly GCF_024323335.1). Lineage (NCBI taxonomy): Eukaryota > Viridiplantae > Streptophyta > Magnoliopsida > Fabales > Fabaceae > Lathyrus > Lathyrus oleraceus. The sequence goes on along the minus strand of NC_066585.1, from coordinate 520,206,203 downwards.
CTTGTGCACCAGGCGAGGTCATCAACAACTGGACGGCTGAAGAAGTGGTCCAAGTTACTCTACTGACAGAGTAATTTTCTTTTGTTTTTCATTTTGCATGAAAACCCTATGTTCTGCCCAAGGCGTAATGGTTCATTGTAGGGCCACATCATGTTCGCAATGTTTATAAATAAAGGACGTTTTTTCAATCAAATTTTGAGATCTTTGTCTTTCTATTTTCTGTTTTCCACTTTTTCAAAACAATAAAAATGGCAATGTTTTTTTGTTTTCTGTGACTTTATTGAAATCTTTTTCTAAAAACAAAACATTAAACATGCAGAAGTGATCTTTTGGCATCCACTGTGAACGACTCTGTTATGGCTCAGTATGATTTCAACAATCTCATCTACCAAGCTGAAGAGGAGAGTGAGGAAGACTGTGAACTCCCTGCAGAATTGGTCAGATTACTGAAGCAAGAGGAAAGGGTCATCCAACCTCATCAGGAAGAGTTGGAAATTGTCAATCTGGGTACCGAGGACGCCAGAAGAGAGATCAAGATCGGTGCTGCTTTAGAAGACTCTGTCAAGAGGAGGTTAATTGAGATGCTGAAAGAATATGTGGAAATATTCGCCTGGTCATACCAAGATATGCCTGGGCTGGATACAGACATTGTGGTGCATCGGTTACCTCTCAGAGAAGAGTGCCCGTCGGTTAAGCAGAAGCTTCGCAGAACTAGTCCTGATATGGCTGTCAAGATCAAGGAAGAGGTTCAGAAGCAGTGGGATGCAGGATTCTTGGCTGTTACAAGTTACCCACCCTGGGTTGCCAACATTGTTCCCGTGCCAAAGAAGGATGGCAAAGTTAGGATGTGTGTCGATTACCGAGATCTGAATAGGGCGAGTCCGAAAGATGATTTCCCATTACCTCACATCGATGTATTGGTTGATAATACGGCTCAGTCCTCGGTATTCTCTTTCATGGATGGTTTCTCAGGCTATAACCAGATCAAGATGGCGCCAGAGGACATGGAAAAGACGACATTCATTACACCTTAGGGCACGTTCTGCTACAAAGTGATGCCATTTGGGATGAAGAATGCCGGTGCTACCTATCAGAGGGCAATGACGACTCTCTTTCATGACATGATGCACAATGAAATCGAAGTGTACGTGGATGATATGATTGCGAAGTCGCAGACGGAAGAGGAGCATTTGGTAAATCTGCAGAAGTTGTTTGACAGGTTGGTCAAGTTCAAGCTGAGGCTGAATCCGAACAAGTGTACGTTTGGAGTGAGATCCGGGAAGCTCTTAGGCTTCATTGTCAGTGAAAAAGGGATTGAGGTTGATCCAGCAAAAGTCAAAGCTATTCAAGAGATGCCTGAACCGAAAACGGAAAAGCAAGTCCGTGGGTTTTTAGGGAGGTTGAACTACATTGCAAGGTTCATATCTCATCTAACTGCTACATGTGAACCAATTTTCAAACTGCTCAGAAAGAATCAGGCGATCAAATGGAATGATGACTGTCAGAAAGCTTTTGACAAAATCAAGGAGTACTTACAGAAACCTCCAATCCTTATTCCTCCAGTTCCTGGGAGACCATTGATAATGTACCTATCAGTCACTGAGACTTCGATGGGGTGTGTATTGGGTCAGCATGACGAGTCTGGTCGAAAAGAGCATGCCATATACTACCTAAGCAAAAAGTTTACCGACTGTGAAACAAGATATTCACTGCTCGAGAAAACTTGCTGTGCTTTGGCCTGGGCTGCTCGCCGACTAAGGCAGTATATGTTGAACCATACTACTCTGTTGATTTCTAGGATGGATCCAGTCAAATACATCTTTGAGAAGCCGACTCTCACTGGACGTGTTGCCCGTTGGCAGATGATCTTAACGGAGTATGACATTCAGTACACGTCTCAGAAGGCCATCAAAGGTAGTATTCTGTCCGACTATCTTGCCGAGCAACCGATCAACGACTATCAGCCTATGATGTTTGAATTCCCTGATGAAGACATCATGTATCTGAAGATAAAAGACTGTGAAGAGCCGCTTGTCGAGGAAGGACCAGATCCTGACGACAAGTGGACACTGATGTTCGATGGGGCTGTGAATATGAACGGTAACGGTGTTGGGGCAGTGCTGATCAATCCCAAAGGTGCTCATATACCTTTCTCGGCCAGATTGACTTTCGACGTCACCAACAATGAAGCTGAGTACGAGGCTTGTATCATGGGGATAGAAGAAGCCATTGATCTGAGGATCAAAACACTTGACATTTTTGGAGATTCTGCTCTAGTGATCAATCAGGTCAATGGAGATTGGAATACAAATCAGCCGCATCTGATTCCGTATAGAGATTACACCAGAAGAATACTGACGTTCTTCAAGAAGGTGAAGTTGTATCATGTCCCTCGGGATGAGAATCAGATGGCTGATGCTCTGGCGACTTTATCTTCCATGATAAAAGTTCATTGGTGGAACCATGTGCCACATGTTGCGGTGAATCGACTCGAGAGGCCTGCATATGTGTTTGCAGCCGAGTCTGTTAATGCTATTGATGATAAGCCGTGGTATTATGACATCAAGAACTTCCTCAAGACTCAAGAGTATCCTGAGGGTGCGTCGAAGAATGATAAGAAGACCCTGAGAAGGCTAGCTGGAAGCTTTTATCTGAATCAGGATGACGTGTTGTACAAGAGGAACTTTGACATGGTCTTGCTCAGATGTGTGGGTAGACACGAAGCAGACATGTTAATGCAAGAGGTGCACGAGGGTTCGTTTGGTACCCACGCTGGTGGTCATGCAATGTCGAAGAAATTGCTGAGAGCCGGATATTACTGGATGACTATGGAATCCGATTGTTTCAAGTACGCTCGGAAGTGCCATAAGTGTCAAATTTATGCTGATAAGGTGCATGTACCACCAAGCCCGTTGAATGTCATGAACTCGCCTTGGCCGTTCGCCATGTGGGGCATTGATATGATTGGGAAGATAGAGCCTACTGCTTCTAATGGACATCGCTTCATCCTGGTTGCGATTGATTACTTCACCAAATGGGTGGAAGCAGCTTCTTATGCCAACGTCACCAAACAAGTGGTTGCCCGGTTCATCAAGAAAGAAATCATCTGTCGTTATGGAGTCCCTGAGAGAATCATCACTGATAATGGTTCGAATCTCAACAACAAGATGATGAAAGACTTGTGCAGAGATTTCAAGATCGAACATCACAATTCTTCTCCTTACAGACCAAAGATGAATGGTGCTGTGGAGGCGGCAAACAAGAATATCAAGAAGATTGTACAAAAGATGGTCGTTACGTACAAGGATTGGCACGAGATGTTGCCTTTCGCTTTGCATGGATACCGTACCTCAGTGCGTACGTCGACCGGGGCAACCCCCTACTCCCTTGTGTATGGTATGGAAGCAGTCCTACCAGTTGAGGTGGAGATCCCTTCTCTGAGGGTATTATTGGATGTCAAGCTGGATGAAGCCGAGTGGATTCGTACAAGGTTTAACGAGTTAAGCCTTATCGAAGAAAGACGGTTAGCAGCTGTTTGCCATGGGCAGTTGTATCAGAGAAGGATGAAGCGAGCCTTTGATCAGAAAGTGCGTCCTCGGACATTTCAAACTGGCGATCTAGTTTTGAAGAGGATCCTTCCTCCAGGTACAGATAACAGGGGCAAGTGGACTCCTAATTATGAAGGTCCATATGTTGTGAAGAAGGTTTTCTCCGGTGGAGCCTTGATGCTTACAACTATGGATGGTGAAGATTTTCCTTCCCCTGTTAACTCAGATGTAGTCAAAAAATACTTCGCATAAATTGACCCGCTGGACAAAAAGAACAAAAGAGTCCAGGCAAAAATGGGCATCCCGGCGAACCAAAAACAGAAAGAAAAGGTTCGGGCAAAAGTTAGGGATAAAATGAAAAAATTGTACACCCGGTAAGTCGAAAACCCGCAAGGGCGGCTTAGGCAAAAATGGGTATCCCGGTGGATTGAAAACCCGAAAGGGCGATCCAGCCAAAAGAGGGATTAAAGCGAAGACTACGGTCTGAATTATCTGTACTTCATCATGCTTCGTCAGCTACCATCTCGACAGATGTGATCGGTCCGGTCATTCTTCTCAGAAAGCAAGGAATTGGGAGGAAACTGATGATCTATGAGTTATAACAGAGTTGGGAAACAGTGGATGCCGTGTTCACATTGCCATTAGGGTAGTTTATTTTTCTTGTTGTGCGCAATTACCTCTTTCTAGGAATTGCTTCCCAATGTATTTGCCTTTTCAGGCACACTTTCAATCAATAAAAGTCGTTATTCAGATAAATTGCTCTCCTGTTTTTATTTTTACTGTTTTGTTTGCAAAAACGTCCGAATTTTTGATAAACATTGCATCTGTAAAAACATGAAGGCTAAACAATGACGTGCAGAAAGATTAAAACATTTGAAAATCATTTTGAATGTTGAGGACACTTGAGCGTATCTTGTCCATGCACTCCCTGGGGCATCTGTTGGTCCGATTTGCAGGTCGTCACCTGTGAATATTTTCCCCAATAAGGTCGTCACCTGTGAGCACTCCCCAGCAGTGCTTTCCCCAGACGGAATCATTCTCCTAACTATGGTTTGCTTAAGCCTTCCCCAGCGAAGCAGTTGTCTCTCCAGCAGAGTTCATCCCACCAGTGGATTGGACAGGTGGCCATGGCAGACGGATACCTACATCCCCAGCTGAGTCGTTTCTACTTGTGAACATTGTGGGTCGTCCCCGGCAGAGTAGCGGTTATTCCCCAAAGCAGGACCTATTTTATCTGAGGTTTGTATGAGCATTATCCCCAGAGAGTTGCTTGGTTTAGTTTCCCCCAGCGGAGCTTTCATTCCCCAAGCGGAATTTTTGTGGATTGATTGGGGCATCCCCAACAGTTTACCTTTGCTTTCCCCTAGCAGAGTTGCTTTATCACTCCCCAACAGGTTGCTTTGTCTTCCCCTAGTGGATTCGTATGGTTGGTTCCCCAGCAGGTTGCTTTGTCTTCCCCTAGTGGATTCGTATGGTTGGTTCCCCAGCAGTTGTTTGTTTCCCCCAGTGGATTTATCTTGAAGATTCCTCAACACAGTCGTCCTGTGTATCTCTCCCCGCAGAGTTCTCATCATACTGCATTGCATATAGTAATCATTGCATCCTCAAAACTGCGTAGCATTTCCATCCCATATGGAGCATTACGCCATAGAAAAAATTCAAACATATGCATTCATGTGTTCGAAACCACATCAAACTGTATCCCCCGGCAGAGGCGGATTGTTTTGTTCAACATCAACACAGCAAGTCAGCTACAGTTGCTCAGACAACATTCAGAATTGATTATCCCCGCAGAGGTTTATTTCCTCACCCGATGGTGACAAAGGTTTATTTCCTCGCCCGATGGTGACAGAAAGTTTGTTTCTCCCCAGTGAGACCCCCAGCAAGTGATCTGTCTTGCCTTGACATATCTAAGATGTCGCTCTTGTGATACCAGTAAGTGTCATGACAGCACCCCGTGTGTTCTATTTTTTGGTGTCAGTAAACGCCATTGTTTCGGTGTCGGTAAACATCGAGTTCCCACCCAGTCATCGGTAAATGTCTGGTCATTCTCTTGATGTCGGTAAACATCATCTTTCGATGTCGGTAAACATCGAGTCTCACCAGTCATCGGTAAATGTCTGGTTATTTTTTGGTGTCGGTAAACGCCATTGTTTCGGTGTCGGTAAGCATCGAGTCTTTCTTTCAGTCATCGGTAAATGTCTGATAATCCCCAACAAAAATCCCCAGTAGAGTCATCTGTAAATGTCCTATCTGGTTTCCAGTTGCAAATATTTGTTTGTCTCTTCCCAATAAAGTTCTCATCCCAGTCATCGGTAAATGTCTGGTCATTTCTTTTGATGTCGGTAAACATCATCTTTCGATGTCGGTAAACATCGAGTCCCACCCCAGTCATCGGTAAATGTCTGGTCATTTCTTTGTTCTCTTGTTAATATAATCAAAGTCCCCAGAAGTCGTCGGTAAACGTCTTGTCTGGTATCACCACAAAGATTTTGTTTTTCCCCAAGCGGAGATGCCATCGGTAAATGGCCCAGTTTTCTTCGATATCGGTAAATATCGAATTCCCAGTTGCGGCAGCCATCGGTAAATGGCCTTGTTAAAGTTGACATCGGTAAATATCCAGTTTCTCTGAAGCCACCATCGGTAAGTGGTCTTGCTTCCTTCCTACATCAAATTATTTCCCAGCAACCATCGGTAAATGGTTTTGCTGAAGTTGATATCGGTAAATATCAAGTTTTTAACCATCGGTAAATGGTTCTGTTTTTCTCAAGTGGTTTCCCCAGCCGCCATCGGTAAATGGTCGTGCTGAAGTTGATATCGGTAAATATCAAGGTCCCAGTTTTAACCATCGGTAAATGGTTTTGATTTTTCAGAAATTTGTTTTCCCCAGCCGCCATCGGTAAATGGTCGTGCTGAAGTTGATATCGGTAAATATCAAGGTTCCAGTTCTTCAACCATCGGTAAATGGTTTTGTTTCTCTGAAGCTGTCATGCAGTTGTCATCGGTAAATGACGTGTTCCTTCTGGTATTATATCTAGTCGGTGCAAATTTCTACGGTTCTTTGGTATTCAATCCCTGTTTACCCTGAAAGTCTGACAGCCATTGCTATCATCCGTTCGGGTTCCCAGCTGATTGAATAGGGGCAGCTGTAGCACCTCAAATTTGCACCTATCATTTTACACACCATTTCATATTAGGTCATAGCATATCATGATACATTGCATAGCATTGCATTGTCCCCATTTGCCTCAAGAGCAAGCAAATCAAGAATTAGGTCAAACTGATCAGGAGATCAGTCAACCAAGCAAGCAAGGGTGTTTCTCAAGGAGCCAAGGCCCTAGGGTTTTTCCAACAAGTTCACATGGCTAGAGGGTCCATTTGAAGTGTTTAAGTCAAGGGTTGGATGTTCAGAAGCCATCAGTTCATGCACAGTCAGTCTGAAACCCTAGAAAGTCAAAGTCAGTCATTTGCAGTGGATGGTGGCCATTCTTGCAGAATTTGGGCACCATGATCAATCATCAAGGGTTCATACAACTTGGGACATCATTTGAAGTCAAGGTCTCAAGGAATTAGGGTTTGGAATTCATCAGAAGTGCTTCAGTCATCCAAAACCCTAGATAAGTCAAAGTTGGTCAACTGTGGTTGATTCTTTGGTTTTGATGGATGGAAATGGTTTGAGAGAGCTTATTCATGTCCTAATAGGCCTCATGTGTCATGGCAATCAACATCATTGAAGAATTTGAAGCCAATCAGAAAATTTCCAAAAATAGAAACTGGACCTGTAATTTTAACTGCCAAAAATGGAAACTTCTTGATCCTCAACTTGCATCATGGTACAAGCTTCAAATGAATTTTTTCCCAACATGAAAGTTGAAGATCTTGTTCTCCCATTTTCAAAAAGTCCAAGAACTCTCAATTCCCATGCATGGTTGTCAAGATATGATCAAATCATTTTCACAAAATCTTGAACTTCAAAAGGCCATATCTCATGATTCCTTTGGCCAAATTTGGTGGGGTTTTTTCCTACAAACCACATTTTTCCTCCTCTTTCCAAAAATATAAACATCATATACCAAAACCTTGCCAATCAAAATGGCATTTTTTGACTTGTTTCATTTAAAAATCAAGTTTGACCAATGGTTGACTTTTTGATTTAAACCTTTTCAGCATATTTGGTCAGTTGGGAAATGTTTAGAATGTCATTTGGGACTTGTCTAAGGCCCAAAATCGGGCAAGCTTGCCACCATACCACCTCCATTTGCATTTTTGGCCAAGTTAGCAAATTGTGATTTTTACTTCATTTCACTTAAGCAAACTTAGCACTCTATCAGCAGATTAAAAACAGCAAATATGAGGTCCATTTACAGCATGTTTCAGGGCCCAATTCGTGCAGCCTTCACACCTCCATGTGCTTATGTGTAAAATTAACAAATTTGCAAATTGGCTTCATTGAACTAATCTAGTTTAGCACCTGCATTACCAAGCTTAAACAGACCATATAAATGGTTTTTTCTGTCCAAAAGTGAACCCTAGCTGCAGCCCAAACACACCAGAATTCTCTCTTTTCTCATTCTTGCATTTTCACACTTTGAGAAATTCTGTCAAAAACTTCAAGAGAACCACGAGTACCTTTGCTTCCTTCATCACCTGGACTTCATTTAGAGCTCATTACAAGCATCAAAACTCAGCTGGAAGTGGATTTGATTCAACTGTTTTCCTCAAGTATCCTTCCATGGCAGCATGCGTGTATCTTCATATCAAGCATCCATGAGCTAGGATCCTTCACCATTCAACTTAGGGAAGCATAATCTTCATCTGTCTCAAGCTGTTACAAGCAAAAGACTGCTGAATCTTCACTGCTCATCACTTTGATGTTGCCTTGCTGTTTCTTTTAAAAAAACCCTAGCTGCAGCCCAAACACACCAGAATTCTCTCTTTTCTCATTCTTGCATTTTCACACTTTGAGAAATTCTGTCAAAAACTTCAAGAGAACCACGAGTACCTTTGCTTCCTTCATCACCTGGACTTCATTTAGAGCTCATTACAAGCATCAAAACTCAGCTGGAAGTGGATTTGATTCAACTGTTTTCCTCAAGTATCCTTCCATGGCAGCATGCGTGTATCTTCATATCAAGCATCCATGAGCTAGGATCCTTCACCATTCAACTTAGGGAAGCATAATCTTCATCTGTCTCAAGCTGTTACAAGCAAAAGACTGCTGAATCTTCACTGCTCATCACTTTGGTCAGTTTTTCGATCTTTCATTTTTCAAATCCATGCTGTGCTTTGTGTAGTTCTTGATATGCTGAGTCTAAAGCAAGTTGAATCTCTTGAAATGATTAACCATGCTAGGAGAAATCAGAGTTTAAAGCTTGTTGGACATTTTTGTTTTGCATGATTTCTGGTTGGTTCACTCGATTTAATGCTAATGCTTGATGGATTTATGCTGCCTGATGTTTGCTGATGCCATTGATATGTTTAATTTTTGATTCTGGGCATAAAAATTTTCGAGTTGATTTGAAGATGATGAAGTTCATGACTGTTGTGATAAACCTTAGCTCTGCCCAGAATTTGCATGAATTGTTTTGTTTTGTTGCTGTTTAAGGTTACATGAATGTCTTTGTTCTATTGTTATGTTGTTCATAAAACCCTGGTTGATTTCATTTCATGATGATACGATGAACATGAAGATGTTGCCTTGCTGTTTCTTTTAAAAAACCCTAAGCTGCCCAGAAACGTGAATGGTGATTGGCTGTTGTTGTTTGTGTTACTGTTCTATTGGTTGCGGACCAATCACAACATTTCCTGGTCACCCCTTAAACACGGTCGTTTTGCTAAATGAGCTTCAAAATTACCAGTGTGCCATCCGCTTCATAATTATTTCAATTTAATCCATTTAATTTCAATGAATATTCCATTTGATCATCACATCTTTAAAAAATCACAACTTGCTCATTTCAATTGCAAATCCAGTGGGGTTTTCTGCATCATGATCATGAGATTGTCTAGTTTTTTATCATTATTTTTAATAATTTTTTGGATCATTGGTTGTTAAATGGCCTTAGGGTTTGTATTATGTGACCAAAAATGATACATGTTGCCAAAACCATTGTGAAATGATCATGTTGCATCCAATGACCCTGAAATTTTTTGTGGTTAATCTACACTCATTCACCTTTGTTTTGATGTAAAGTTTGTGGATTTCTCATTTGTGGATTGTGTGATATGGTTTTTTGAAGTAGGGTGTGACAACTTGTGTCACACCAATGATGTGCATTTTCATGAATTTTAATGACATACTTCCTGACCTCCAAATGATCCAATTTTTTGCATAAGCCTTCTCTCATATGTCTAGTTTATGTGTGTTTTTTCTGGGATTTATTTGAACTGTTTTCCATTTGTTTGAGATTTTTCTTCCCTGCCTAGTCAATGGTTGACTTTATGTGACACACCTTGCCATATCATTTGGGAAATTCTCATATCATATTGTATGATCATGAAATTTCATATGTGCATACTAGACATCTTGAGCTTTGCATTGGTGTTAATCCCATCCATTTCTCATCTGTTTTCATTTTGTTATGATTTTTTGAAGTTGACCCATGATTGTTGACCTTCTTTGTGTTTACTTGAAATTGTGTTGATTTCTTGATTTTAATTGGCTGCCTTCCAATTATCCAAATGCAATGAAATTTGACATGCTTACCATGCTAGGTGTTAGGATTGAACTTGAATTATTTGGTGATTTTTGAAATTTGTTTGAGTTGACTTTTGATGCAAGTCATTCTGTTGACTTCTTTGTGCTCTCATTTGCCATGCCTTGCCTTCCTTTGCTTGTGAATTAATGATGATGCATGATATGAATATGAATCCAATTGTGCTTGCTTCCTAAATGTTTGAACTTGATTATGGTTGACTTTCCTTTGCTGTTTTGACTTTTCTATTTGTCTTTGACCCTAGGCTTGTCCTAGGGGTCTCCTGGCTTATGTTTGAGCTCATTGTTTCAGGTTAAGCACCAATGCTTCAAAGATCATACAAATGTGATTGAGTGTGGTTACATATCATATGCTAACCTTTGTTTTGTAGGTTTGACTCATGTGTTTGAGTCTTGTGCTTTGCACAATTGATCATCTGTTTTGTCTGTGGATTCAATTCCTTTTGCTTTGACTTGTGAAATGTTTACTGATTAGTTTGACTCTTTCAGGTACCCTTAGTTGCTTAAGTTCTCTGAACTTGCTTTGCTTTGCTTTTTAGCAACTTGCTTGAGGTATAATCTCTTTTACCTCATGTAGTCTGGAGACCCGGCCTGTTATTTGGCCGGGCAAACTGTCTGAAGTCCTCCTTAAGAGGCCATGCTTGTGTGTGTTTAAAATTGTCCCAAGCAGGAAAAGTCCTTCAAGTAAGGCAATTGGTAGATCAAAGGGATAAGCAACCTATCCCCTACTATTCAGTGAGTCCTCTCCTTGCTCCCATTACATGGTTGTAGCATTGAGATAAAAACCCAAGATTAATCGAGTCAATAATGTGGAAAGAGCTCCATCTTTCTGAGCTCCCACACTTTCTAATGCTCTCCCTGATCAGGGATAGAAGCAATGAGGCACACCCCTCATCTCCATTCATCTGCTTCACCTTAGCCCCTCAATGGCAAGGTTAAGAGCGACATTTACCTATTACAGTGGACTTTCATAGTCAAACCCTCTTGTGTGAGCCCCCTTGTTTGGCTATAGAGTATGCTGTTTGATTCTCATTGATTGATTGATTGCTTCATATGCACCTATTTGCTTGTATGTTATGCATTTATCATCATCAATTGCCATTAATGCATGATCATCTCTTTGTCTGTGTGACATTGTCACTTTTGTTTACCCATTGAGGACAATTGTAAGTCCCACAAGTTGGCATTTGTTCCTATGATATGGAAGTGAGTATAAGACCATCACATTGGCCACTCATCTTATCTTTGCTTGTTTGTATGTGAGGATACAATTGTAAGTCCCACAAGTTGGCATTTGTTTTCCTAGGATCATATTGTGTATGTCAGAGTAAGCCCAGACAGATTGGCATCTGACATCCTTGTTTTGTTTTCTTTGTATGAGAGGATGCAATTGTAAGTCCCACAAGTTGGCATTTGCTTTCCTATGATCATGTTTGGAATTAACCTAAGACCAGACAGATTGGCAGTTGATTTCCATATTTCATTCTTGTTTTCTTTTTGAGGAGATTAGTGTAAGACCATCGAGTGGCCTCTGATATCCATTTCTGTTTTAGGAGATTGGTGTAAATCCAGCTATTGGTATCCGATATCCGCTTTGTTTGTGAGATGGGAGTAAGACCATTGAGTGGCATCCGGTATCATTTGTTTGTTTATTGTATCATTACTTATTTTCCATTCCAAAGGACACACTTGAATCATCTCCCATATGATTTCAAGAAGTGAACCTCCTGAGAAGTTTTACTATCCATCCTCATTCATTCATCTCTCATTGTGTCCTAAACCTTTTCACACTATGATTTCCAACTTAACATAGACATTGTGCAAACATCTTCATGTTTTCCAAACTAAAAAACCTGGACCCAAGTCCTTGACTTTTTTTCAAATTCCATTTCATAATACTTCTTTGAATTTATCTTAATCATACTTTGACTCTATTTTCATAATCACAATCAATTAACTTCACTCATTCACTTGTTTTGGCTTTGTCCCTTGTTAATCTTTTCACATTAGCCGTAGGTTTCAATTATCATTGTGGTTGATGTAAACCTCACCTTATCTTTAGTGAGTTGACTATAAGACTTCCGTACTGAAAACAGGGTTAACCCCTTTAGTGCGTCGAAGCTATCCTCACATGGTGGATGTTGGTCTTGGTCGAGTTTTCTCCCGTTGATAATGAAAAGCCTCAGTGCTTGTGTTTAAAATTGAACCTAACTCACTTTTGGAAATCTTTTAGCCGAACTACGGCGTTTTGATCCTTACCTTTGATGGAAGGTACGTAGGCAGCGGGTTCATCCGTTCAAACCCAATGATAAAATTGTATATTCTTTTCTCATCATCCCAATCATGTTTGCACAATATTTATGTCATAACAAATAACAATTTATTACAACAAGTGTGAAAAGGGCTCCCTAGGAGTACCTAGGACGTAGTGGGTGCCTAACACCTTCCCATTGCGTAATTTACCCCTTACCCAGACTCTCTGATCTTTTTATTAGTTTTCTACGTGTAAAACTTCTTAGGCTTTTGTTCGCTTTTTAGCCAATCCTTTGGATAAATAAAAGTGCGGTGGCGACTCGAAATTTCATTGTATGCTTTGCTTATGGTTTAATCAATAGACCATATAGCGACGAATACCCCACTACAAAGGGCCAGAGCCTGGTTCCCGATGGAGCATGATGTTTGATGATGCTGTAAATCAATATGGAAATGGTATTGGGGCAACGATTATTACTCCTCAGGGCACACATTTTCCTTTTACAACAAGGCTAACTTTCAAATGCACGAATAATATGGCGGAGTATGAGGCCTATATTATGGGTTTAGAGGAATGTATTGATCTTAGGATCAAGCATCTTGATGTTTATGGTGATTCGGCCCTTGTTGTTAATCAGATTATGGGTGAATGGGAGACGAATCAACCTGGCCTCATCCCATATAGAGATTATGCGAGGAGGATTTCAACTTTCTTTACCGAGATTTACTTCCATCATATTCCTCGAGATGATAATCAGATGGCAGATGCACTTGCTACACTCACTTCGATGATTGTGGTGAAATTATGGAATGAAGTCCCCAATATTATTGTGATGCGCTTGGATAGACCAGCTCATGTATTTGCAGTTGAAGAGGTGAAAGATGATAAACCATGGTATTATGATATCAAGTGCTTTCTTCAAAGTCAGATTTACCCGCCTGGGGCATCTGTTAAAGATAAGAAGACTTTGAGGAGATTATCTGGCAGTTTCTACCTTTATGGCGATGTACTTTATAAGAGAAATTTTGACATTATTCTGCTATGATGCGTGGATAGACACGAAGCAGACCTGTTGATGACTGAAGTCCATGAGGGTTCATTTGGTACTCATTCCAATGGACATGCCATGGCAAAGAAGATGTTGAGAGCATGCTACTACTGGTTGACAATGGAGTCTGACTGCTGCAAATACGTGAAGAAATGCCAGAAGTGTCAGATTTATGCGGATAAGATTCATATTCCCCCGACACTTCTGTATGTGATTTCATCACCATGGCCTTTGTCCATGTGGGGAATTGACATAATTGGCATGATAGAGCTAAAAGCGTCCAACGATCACAGATTTATTCTCGTAGAAATTGATTACTTCACCAAGTGGGTCGAAGCGGCATCATATGCAAACGTGACCAGGCAGGTGGTTGTGAAGTTTATCAAGAATCAACTCATATGCCGTTATGGTGTGCCAGATAAGATCATTACTGATAATGGATCTAACTTGAACAACAAGATGATGAAAGAGCTTTGTAGCGAGTTCAAGATTGCACATCATAATTCTTCTCCTTATAGACCCAAGATGAATGGGGCTGTTGAAACTGCTAATAAGAACATTAAGAAGATTATCCTGAAGATGGTTGTTACGTATAAGGATTGGCATAAGATGCCGCGATTTGCCTTGCATGGTTATCGTACATCTGTCCGCACTTCAACAGGGGAAACCCCTTTCTCTCTTGTTTATGGCATGGAGGCTGTGCTCCCAGTAGAGGTGGAGATCCCATCAATGAGAGTCTTGATGGAAGCCAAGTTGACCGAGGCTGAATGGGTTCATAGTCGTTATGACCAGATGAATTTGATTGAAGAGAAAAGATTAACTGCCATGTGCCATGGTCAGTTGTATCAGCAAAAGATGAAGAAAGCCTTTGATAAGAAGGTCAAGCCTCGTGTGTTCCAAGAAGGTGACCTTGTGCTCAAGAAAGTTTTGTCTTTCGCACCCAATTCCAGGGGCAAGTGGACTCCAAACTATGAAGGTCCATATGTTGTTAAGAGAGCCTTTTCAGGCGGTGCTTTGATACTTACAACTATGGATGGGGAGGATTTCACTTGTCTTGTGAATTCAGATGCAGTCAAGAAATACTTCGCCTAAAATGAAAACAGAATAGCTCGCTAAGTTGAAAACCCGAAAGGGCGACTTAGGCAAAAATGAGTGTCTCGGTGGATTGAAAACCCGAAAGAGCGATCCAGGCAAAAGTTAGAGACATGAAAAAATGAATATATATCCCGCTAGATTGAATACCTCACCCTGGGGCAATCTAGGCAAAAATTAGGGATTTGGCAAGTAACTGCATCCTGACAAGACTTTGTTCTTCAGCTGTCTTCTGTCAGAAATTCTCGCTCAGTCATCGTCAATTGAAGCTTCAAATACATTGGATTCAGAGTTGGTGGAGAAATGGTCATTATGTTCAATGTAGCCCTTTTCTAATATATATCACCAATTTCAAATTTGTAAAGATCCATGGAGTCTTGCCATTTGCAGACTACCATTCCATCAAATAAATTTGAGCCTTTATCCAATTCTTTGCACTCTTATTTGTTTCTGTTTAACAAATGTTTGCATGTTTTAATTAATAAATATCATTGTTTTAAATAAATGAAGTTTTAAACTGTTTTTAAACAAAGTGAACATTCACAAAAGAATGAAAAGGATAATTGGGACATCTTCAGTGCTCTCCCAAGGATAGTATGATCTCCAAAAGGGTAAGGGATTTGTTCATTATTCCTAACATACTTGTATCCTCTCCATTATCTTTCAGGTTGTCTCCTCCACGAGCGCAGAAGAAGATTGTGCATAACCAAATTCCCCAGAGAGTGTGGAGCTTTAGTCCTGATTTATTTAGAGAAGTATATCTCTAACACCACTCAGATCCCCTGGGAATCTAGAGTTTGGTCCTAATCTTCTAGATCCTCAGTGAGTCTGGATCTAGCATCTGTGTTATCAATTATATGGTTGTCATCCCTTGGGTGGATTGACCTAAAATCGCTTATAGATTGATAAATTGAATATGCTAATCTTTTTGAGGAAATTGGTCTTCCCTCATTCAGATTGGAAATCCCCAGTAGAGTGAGCAGGGACTCTCTTCATGAGCAGTTGGTTTGTAGCTTATCCCCTGTGGATTCGCCTACATTGATCTCCAGCAGGTTTGGCTCTTGTTCATCCTCAGCAGGGTTGATCCCTCTAAACTCCCCAGTACGGTCTCCAGCAGGTTATCTCCAGCTGATTGCCTACAGTTTATCCCCGGTTCAGTCATCAGCAGTGGTTCCCCAGTGGAGTTGTCTGATCAGAGCTTGGTTGTCATTGATTCCTCCTTCTTGGATAGTGTTCCTCCTGAGAAGAGCGAGTGATGAAAATATTTATTTTCTATTCCCAGCGGAGCGTTGTTTCCCTTCTTCTCAGCAGAGATGATTTCTCCAGCAGTTGAGGAAATGTGATGTGATTGGAACTTTTGTTTAGTGGTTATTCCCCACAAAGTTTCATCTCTCTCCTTGATAATTTCCCTAGTAGAGTTGCTTCTATGACGGATCTTATCCGTGCTTAGCTTTCCCAGCTAAGACTTTGCCTGATCTCAGTTTGGCGTTGGAACTTCTGAGGAAGATGTGTTGATTCCTTCCCAGCGGAGTGAATGGTTCTCCTTCTCCTTAGCAGATATTTTTTTCCTTCCGTGGTTAGAAGTGAGTGTTGTTTTATGTGCTTATGTTTGGTGGTTGTTCCCCACGGAATTCCACATCACTCCCTGATAAGACTCCCGATAGATTTCTTACCTGACTGATCTTATCCTTATCTCTGCATTCTGTTGGAAGATCTCCAGCTTTGGTGATTGTGATCCCTTGGCTCATTCCCAACAGTAGTCTCTGATTCCCGGTGATCCTGTTTGTTCCCCTAGCAGTGATCTTTGTCCCTGGCAGCGACTTCGCTCGATCCTCAGCAGTGGCCTTTATTCGCCTGCAGAGATTGGTGTTTCCTGGTATCTGTTGCCCCCACCAGATTGGAAGTTTCTCCTGTTGGGCTTGGCTTTCTCTGTTGAGATGTAGTACCGGATGTTTGTCTATTGATTCTTGGACCTGGTTGTGTTAGATATGTCTGTTTGTCAGCATTCATCATACATAAACCACGCATATACATGCATAATTATAACATTCAGATATTCATATTGCATTCTTTGCCATATATCTTTGTTTGTTACCTCCTGCGATTTGGTGATATATATATTTCCCTAAGCAGATGTTTGAGTCTGATCTCTCCATATAGAGTCAGCCCTATAGGTAGAAAGTGTCTATCCTTTCTTCCACATCCCCACAGAGTTATGTCCTCATGGATGGTTATTATTTTAGTTTCCTCCCAAAACATGTATTGGGATGGAATTGCTCCCCTGAGTTATATCCTCATTGGGTTGAGTCTTGTTTCCTTGTGTCTCTCTAGTTTGTTCCTAGATTGACTCCTCTTGTTATTTTCCATTACAGCTTCCCCGTAGTTTAGATGAATGATTGCTCAGTAACCAGTAATTTTCCATCTTTTCCCTGACGGAGTTTTATGGCCTTCTACCCAGTAACCGGTAGTTGTAAGTCCTATCTTTGTGGTTTTCTACCCAGTAACCGGTAGTTGTAAACCCCGTTTTATCCCCTTGCAGAGTTAACCCTTGATTTTGTTCATCCTAACCAATGACGGTTACTCTCTTCTGTGGTTTTCTACCCAATAACTGGTAGATGTAATCCCCTCTTTGTCGGATATATTTATCCAATATTCGGTATTGATATTCCTTCTTTTTTGAGTATATCTCCCAGTAACCGGTGATATATCTCTCAGATAAATTGCTCTGATAAAGCAATTTATCCCCAGCGAGTCATCTTTCATTTACCCTTTTGTTTGGTAATGATTGTTTCTCCCCTTGATTGGTCATCATTTTATACCCAGTAGGTGGTATCCCGATGTCCTTTCTTTTCGGTTGATTTATCCTTTATTAACCCAGTAACCGGTTTTGGATAATCTTCCATGAGAGTATATTATCTATGTTCTGATGGTAATAGATAATATATATCATGCGCTCTTCGGTTGAAGTCTTTTATTTCCCCAGTCGAGTAAGATTCGTATTTCCTTATGGAATCGAATGTCCATCCTGCAATCGAGTTTGCTTTTCTTCCCTCTTTTTGGATGATGTGTATCTTGGAAATATTCCCCAATTCACGCTTTGGTTGGTCACCTATTATATGCCCAGTAACCGGTATCCCTGGTGTTCCTTCCTTCTACTCCCTATTATGACTTTGGTCCCATGTGAAGTCAGATTTTCCTGAGTTGAAATATACCTTTTTTTAGGTCTTCCTCATATGTTTTGGATGATTGATATCTCTCACCCTTATATCGGTCTTAGATATTCATTCTCCCGGAGCGTGTTGTTCTCTCACCCTTATACCGGTGTTTTGATCACATGTCTCTTTGAGCTTATTACCCAATAACCGGTAATACCTCGTTTGTTTCTTCCTCAGCCGAGTCCTTTGTGGACGTTCCCAGCATGAGTCCCTTTAGTGGGTTTTCCCCCATCCGAGTCCGGATTTTTATCCGAAGTATCCTTTATGGATAGTTTTGCTGTATTGGCATATTCCCCAATACATGCATCTTTACGTTAGCTCGAGTCTTTCCATTGATTAATTTTCATGGAATCCCTTCGTGTCTCTTAGCAAGTTTCAAGTCATGACCTGCTCACGCATTTTATCCCCTTTACTCCCCATTAGAGTCCCCAGAGTCTCTGTCCCATTTATGAGTGTATTACTCATATGGATTTTCAGTTTCTCTTGATTTCTTTTTCCTTTGTGGACATATATCCCCACAGAGCATTATTTTTTTGCATACATAAATTTGCATCATGAGGTCTCTTAGGGACCAAAATTCGTCTCTTTGTTATTATTTAAGCTCATTATACCTCGTCGAGAGGAAGATTTTAACCTTCATATCTCCGGCTAGAATGACCTTAAATAAGGGCATCTATAAGACCCTAATTTTGACCCTAAGATCCCTCATGGCATCATAACATTGCACATTGCATTTGCCTCAAGGATCATAACATCTTGGCTCCTTACCCTTGGGTTGGGACTTGTGTGAGTTGGTTTGAGACCACCAAGCATGCTTGAATTATATATTATTGCTTTTCTTATTTTGTTTACTAACCAAAAGCACAAAAATATGTCACTAACATCTTTTGTTTTGTAGCTTGAGCAATCATAAGATCTAAGGCTCCTAGGAGGCCCTATGCTCAAAGAATGGCCAGATGAAGTTGAAAGCAAGCATGACAATGGTTCACAAGGCTCTCAATAATCATATACGCCTCCCAAGTATCTCAATTTGTCAATTTGATCAAGATAAACCAAAGGGCTTGAGTCTTGTTTCCCAAGGAAACTGTAAGACCCCAATTTTGGCCATAAGATCCCTCATGGCATCATAACATTGCATTTGCAAAGCCTCAAGGATCATGAGCATCTTGGTTCCCTTTGCCTTTGGGTGGGACCTCTTGTGAGTGGTTTGAGATCACCAAGAATGCTTGAATTGTATATCATTGCTTTTCTCATTTTATTTACTAACCAAAAGCACAAATATATGTCACTAACATTTCTTGTTTGTAGCTTGAGCAGTCACAAGATCCAAAGTTTCTAGGAGATACTTTGTGCAATGATGAGGTCAAAAGGAGATGAAAGCAAGAATGGTAATGGTTCCAAAATCTCTCATCCATCAAATGTTCCTCCCTAGTATCTCAATTCATCAGTTTGATCAAAGCAAGTCAAGGGGTTTGAGGTTTGTTTCCCAAGGAAACCCTAATTCATCTGATCATCAACTGTGCCTTGCTCTTGAAACAACCTCAACCCATGGTCAAATACAATCAAGGGAACTTCTTTGGATTATCATTTCATGCATATTTGAACTTATTTGAGTTCCCTCAATCATCAATTCATCAAGGTATGAGTTGTGGACTTGAGAAGTTGATCAGTCAATTCAT
This sequence comes from Lathyrus oleraceus, assembly GCF_024323335.1. Classification (NCBI taxonomy): domain Eukaryota; kingdom Viridiplantae; phylum Streptophyta; class Magnoliopsida; order Fabales; family Fabaceae; genus Lathyrus; species Lathyrus oleraceus. The sequence continues at coordinate 520,186,652 of NC_066585.1, read as the reverse complement.
CTAACTATCTTGAAATGCACTGAGACCTAACGTTTTATGTGTTGGTCAAATGGAGATGACGCCAAGAGAAAAAATATTTTTAAGGACAATATGAACAACTCTCATGTTCATCAAAATTTGATTTGAAGCTTGGAAGGTCATCTTCCATTCCAAGACATTATATGTCATTTTGACTAAAACCCTAATTTTGGGTCAACTTCCCAAGAACATAACTCATTCATTTTTCATGAATTTGGGATGAGACTTAATGAATTGGAAAGATTATTGTGTCTAATTCAAATGTTATGTTGAGCAAAATTGCAAAATCTCAAAAGAAATACATGTGATAATGCAAAACATTATAGGTCACTTTGGGCCAAATGCATTGAAATGTGAAAAAATCCAACTTCAAGTGCCCATAACGTCTTCATTAAAAATGCAAATGATGCAAAATTTAAGTCCAAATTGTTTGTCTTGAAACTATCTACAACTTTCATGTTGAAGAGTTTATCATTTGGAGCTTGCATCATTAAAACAAAAGGGCTTGAATATTGGCCAAATTTGGAAACTTCACATATGCATGTTTTGCACCCTACACTTCAAGCTCAAATTTCTTTAATTTCCAAAGCCCAATTGGAGTTTTGATAAACATAGCATTTGTTCCTTATGCAATAATCTTTCTAACCATTACTCATAAGGTTGCATTTGGAGTTTGGGAGCATCATTTTCGAAGACATGAAGAATTAAGTGCATTTTGTGAAATTCAATTCAATTGCCATGCATGAGCTGAATAGAGTTAATGTACACGTCCATTTGCCTTTCACATGAACTCAGCAGGTTATTTCAGCCTTCAATGGGCCTTCCACATGCTCACACAAGCCCATGCAATGCAAAATCCATTTGCCATGCACACGAGTTAGCTCATGCATTCAACTCTCTCCATCTATAAATACCATGCCTTACCTTCACAATTATCCAACCTGAAGGTGCCTGAAATGCTGCAAGATTGAATCCCTAGCCATACCTAAAAGAACAACTCCATTTTTCTCCAAAAATTCAGATCTGAAATTCAATTGCATTTGGTTGAATTTTCAGATCTAAAGTTCCTAGACCTTCATCATTTGATCTATTGAAGTTTCTGTTTGCAAAAGGAACCAAAGAGAGTGGCTCAATTCTTCACAATCCAAAGGTTTTACTCCACTGAATTTTGCTTCGAATCTCATCATACATTGCTCCATTTGCCTTGATATTGTGTTGTCGGAAGTCCTCTCTATAGAGGCATCATTATTGTGTGTTTAATTGTTGGAATCGAGCAAGTTCAGTTGAACACCACCAAACTTCCATCTTTGATTTCTCTCTTAATAGGAATCTAGGGTGGAAGTGAGTGGCATAGGAGTGATGTACATCACTTCACCTTTCGAATGATGCCTGGATCGTTCATTTTAGTTAGCATTTGAAACTCTACATTTTTTGGTCTCCACCGGAGCTCACCGGAGAAGACGGTGGTGCTGGCCACCGTCTGTTTGCCAGATCCAATCTGAGCCACACGATTCATTCTCCAGATTTAATCTCCACGCTCCATTGTTATGACTTTTATTTAATATCCATGTGAGTCATTGGCTAGAGTGTTTGGTGCGCGCATGTCATAGCCGTTTGATGATCCAACTCAATTAATGAGCTTAGATCCAACACGTGTGGATTTTCCATATTTTCATTTTCTGATTTTATTTTTTATTTCATTTTTTAATTCCCTTTCATTTTCAAAAATTCATATCTCTTTTATTATTGGTCCAAAAAATATGGGACCAATTGCATTATTTCTCTTTTAATTTCTAGTTTCTAAAAATGATTTTTAATATTTTTTATTTTATCATTTGCTATTTTTTTAATAATTTTCTCTTTTCTGATTATTTTTAATTCATTTTAAATAGTTTTTGATATTCAAAAAATACAAAAATATTTTCTCAACCTCTTTGAATGATGATGGATCTATGAAAAATATTCTCATCAATTTATTAATTGATTTGAGATTTATTTGAGATTTTAGTTCAATTAGATTATTTTTCTTCATTTTTAATTGATTAAAAATAGTTTCTGACTTTCAAAAATGCTGAAATTTTTTGTTAAACTTTGTTTGACCTTGTTGAACTTGGGATAATTCACTTGGACTTTTCAAAGTTGATTTGAAGTTTGACCTTTCTTTAATATTTTAATTCAAGTTTATTTTCAAATATTAAAAATGCCAAAAATATTTTGTTTATTTCTTGACTTCCAATCTTCATCTCACTTCTGTTTTTTATGGTTTGACCTTGATCTTCTCTATCTTTGGTCAAGATTTGTGGATTGGTACATTCCATTTTCATTTAATGCACTTTATTTTCTTCATTACCATTATCTTCTTCTTCTTCTCCTTTTTTGATCAATGAGTTAAAGGTTGATAAGTTAGCATTGATTAGGGATGTTTAATCTTCCTTGTTTCAAATCTAATTCATCTTGATTAAATAATCAAGTGAATGGCTTTGCATTAGGGATAGATTGCTTCTTAAATCATGCAAAGGACTTAAACCAATACAAGATCATTTCTCATCTTCTTTTGGCATGGCAAGTTGTTGGAACTCTGTTCACTAATCAAGACTTCTAACTTGTGTTGTTGCCTACATTATTATTGTCCGGCCTCAGATAGTTGTGACTTCTACATAAGTCCAATTACGATTGCTTAACATAGCGCTAAATTTGCCTTATGGCACACTAAATACTAACATTAACCATTAACTATTAACATTTACTTTTTTGCTCTTTACATTTATGCAATTTACTATTCTTGTACATCTTATTCATTTGCTTTTTCCTTTGCTCACTTGAGCACATGTTTATGTTAATGCAATTTGCCTTTTGCTCACTTGAGCACATAATTGTGTATATATCATTGTGTTTGTGTTTTGTTTTGATTGTTGTGGACCAAATGCAAAGAAATGAACAATTGGACTTAGACTTTAGGACTTTCCCTATGCAAATTTGGAGTCAAAGAGCAACTAGGCATTGGGCCTTTAGAGTGCTATAAATGTTGAAGAGGACTTTGAAAGGACCAATTTCTAAACTCCTTCTTGTTCATTCTTTGTTTGTTGATAGAACTTTTTGATGTGTGTGTTCTTGTGCTAGGAGTTCCAATATTGAGCCAAATTGAGGAACCATTGCCATAAGCTTCTAAGAGATAGAGATCTAAAAGCCATTGGAAGATTCCTAGGAGCTTGTTTTGATTATGTGCTTGATTGCTTGAGTATTTGCTTATCTTGCTTGCATATTCCAAAGGATGGGAGCTACTTGGATCATCAATATGATCTCAAGAGAGGAACTCCTTGTATGGTTTTGTTTCTTATCTCTTATCTCTTGTATGATTAGGACTTTCGCCATTCTTCTTCTTCCCTCCACTCTAACCCAAGCCAAAACTTTTGTGCAAACATTTAACTTGTTTTAAAACATTAGAAACCTAAGCCCTATGCTTTTGATTTTCAAACTTTCTTTTCATAACACTTATTTTGAATTGAACTTCTAAGTCAACTTTGACCATATTTTGTACATACTTTTCATTGGTAAATATAACCCATTCAAATGTCTTTTGTGGTTTCAATGGCCACTTTCTTATCAAAACTTTTTCATAACCTTTAGCTATTAAGTTTGAGTTATCCTTGAGGTAGATGTAATACTCACCTATATCCTTAGTGATGGACAATGATTCTTCCATGCTTATTATAGGGTTAACCCCTCACTAGCATGTTGAAGCTATCCTCACATGGTGGATTTGTGGTTTTGGGTCGAGTTTTCTCCCTTGAATAACAAAAGACCTTAAGGCTTTTGGACCAATCAATTCACCAACTCATTTTGAGATTTTTACCCCGAACTACGAGGTTTTGATCCTAATTGTTTTAAAGATGGTACGTAGGCAATGGGTTCATCCATCCAAACACAAAAATGTAAATAAACTTGTATATTCTTTCCTCATCTCTTCAATCATGTTTGCACAAATCAACTTTCACAAAATACCAACCTTACAACAAGTATGAAAAGGGCTCCCTAGAAGTACCTAGGATGCTTTGGGTGCTTAAAACCTTCACATTGCATAACCAACCCCCTTACCCAGATCTCTGACATTTTTACTAGTTTTTGATTAGATAAAACTTTTAGGTTTTTGTTTGCTTTCTAACCATTCCTTTGGATAAATAGAAGTACGGTGGCTACTCGACTTGTATGGTTTACCTTAGATTTAGTCAATATATATAATGGTAACGAATACCCCGCTACAGAAACCCTAATTCATCTGTGCATTGATTGTTTCTTGCTCATGAAGCAACCTCAACCCATGATCAAATAAAATTAAGGGAAGTTCTTTCATTCATCATTTCATGCATATTTGAGCTTATTTGAGTGTCCTCAATCATCAATTCATCAAGATTTGAAGTTTGGACTTGAGAAGTTGATCAGTCAATTCATCTGACTATTTTGAAATCCACTGAGACCTAACTTTTGATGTGTTTGTCAAATGAAGATGACCATAAGAACAAATATGTTCCTCAGAACCACATGCACAACTTTCATGTTCATCAAAATTTTATTTGAAGCTTGGAAGGTCATAATCCATTTCAAAACATTATAGGTCATTTTGATTGAAACCCTAATTTTGGGTCAACTTCCCAAGGACCTGACTCACTCATTTTTCATGATTTTGAGGTGGGATCAAATTAATTGGAAAGTTTAAGATGTCAACGTCAATTGTTATGTTGAACAAATTTTCATAATCCTAAAAGAAACACATGTGATAATACAAAACATTATAGGTCACTTTGGATCAAAGTCATTGAAATATGAAAAAGTCCAACTTCAAGTGCCCATAACGTTCTCATAAAAAATCAAAATGATGCAAAATTTAAGTCTAAATTGATTTTATTGAAAAGCTATACAACTTTTATGTTGAAGGTTTTGTCATTTGAGGCATGCATCATTGAAACATAAGTGCTTGAAGTTGGTCCATTTTGACAAAATTCTCATGCACATGTTTTGCACCTTGAACTTCATGATCATTTTTCATTAATTTCCCAAATCTAAATGGATTTTTGTTCAACATAACAATTGTTCCTCATGTCAATACCTTTCCAACCATTACCCAAACGGCCATGTTTCATTTTGGTAAGAGGCATTTTCGAAGAGATGTAAGTTTGGGTGCATTTATTGTTAAAACTTCATGCACACTCAATTGCAATGCCATGTACACGTCCAATTCATCTCAATTACATCTGAACACTCAATTGCCATTGCATTTGGGCCTGCCATACGCCTGTACAGGCCCATGCATGGAGGCCCTCATCACACATGCACATGAAATTCACCTTGCTTGCATCACCTTGTGCTATAAATAGATGTGCTAAACTTCATTCCAAACCAACCTTAAGGCGCCTTACATGCTACAGAAGTGAATCCCCACACCTCACCTAAAGGAATTTTGAATTTCATTTCAATTTTTCAGTTCCAATTTTCAACTTCCTTGGTTGATTATTGGACTATAATTCCTTAGCCTAGCTCTGTTTCCATCTCAAGAACACACTGCTATCAAGAATTGGGAAGGATCGTGCCTCATAGATCTGCACTTCAAAGATTGTTGTTCAAACTTTTTCAATTCGAAACTCACTGATTCTTGCTCATTTCTTGTGTTTGTTGGCTCCTCTGAAGTCCTCTCATAAGAGGCAATTGATTGGTGTACTTAATTTCATAAATCCATCAAGTTCAGTTTGAACTCCATAATTTTCCATCTCTAATTTCTCTTTCTATGAGAGTCTAGAGTGAAAATCAATGGCACAGGGATGATGTACATCACCCCAGCTTTCCAATGATATGAGGATCACATGTTTTCATCAACTTTTCAAAACCTGCAAATGTCACCGGAGTTCATATACTCGCCGGAGAAGACGGTGGTGTACACCACCGTCCCCTTGCCAGATTGCATCTGGACCGTCCATTGTGTTTTCCAGATTGAATCAGGACCTTTAAGTGTTATGACTTTTAATAATTCAACGTGTTTCTCATTTGACTATTGCCTACCATTAGCGCGCGCATGAGGATCCTTAGATGTGCCACCTCATTTAATGAGGTTGATCCAACGCGCCAAGATTTTTGGCAATTTCTGATTTTTCATTTTTATTTTCTTTATTTCATTTTATTTCAAAAATTCACATCTCTTTCATTTTAAATCCAAAAAATATGGGACCATTTGCATTATTTTCCTTTTTAATTCTAGTTTATCAAAATGATTTTTAATATTTTTATTTTGTCATTTGATATTTTTTGTGAATTTTCTCTTTTCTGGTTATTTTTAATTCATTTTAAATAGTTTCCAATATTCAAAAAATGCAAAAATATTTTCTTAACATCTTTGAATGATGATGAATCTATGAAAAATATTCTCATCAATTTCCAAATTGATTTGAGATTTATTTGAGATTTTAGTTCAATTATATTATTTTTTATTCATTTTTAATTGTTTAAAAATAGTTTTTGGTTTCCAAAAATGCTGAAATTTTTTGTCAAACTTTGTTTGACCTTGTTGAACTTAGGATGATCCATTTGGACTTTTCCAAGTTGATTTGAAATGGATTTGAAGTTTGACCTTTAATTGTTTATTTTAATTCAAGTATTATTTTAATTTTCAAAAATACCAAAAATATTTTATTTGTTTCTTGACTTCTAAGTTTCATTTTGCTTCTGTTTACTATTGTTTGACCTTGATTCCATTCATCTTTGGTCAATGTACTTTGCTTACTTCATTTGAACTTCAATTCATGTACATTCTTATTCTTCTTCTTTTTCTTCTTTTTTCTTTTTGATCAATGAGTTAAAGATTGGTGGTTAGCCTTGACATATGAGAGGCTTAACCTTCTTTGATCCAAATCTAATTCATCTTGATCAAAGATCAAGTGAATGGCTTTGCATTAAAGATAGGTTGCTTCTTGGTCAAGCAAAAAACCTAAATCAACACAAGATCATTCTTCTTTTCTTTTGGCATGGCAAGTTGTAGGAGCTTGGCTTACTAGTCATGGTCTCTAACTTGTGTTTGTTGCCTATAGTTTTATTGATCGGCCTCAGATAGGTGTAACTACTACATTAGTCCACTTACGATTGCTTAACATAGCGCTAAATTGCCTTATGGCACACTAACACTAACTATTAACACTAACTTTTAATTCAAGTCATTTAATTCTTGCAATTTACTTTAATGCAATTTAATATTCTTGTACATTATTTCATTTCCTTTTGCCCTTTGCTTACTTGAACTCATGTTTATGTTAATGTAATTTGCCTTTTGCTCACTTGGGCATATTATTGTGTATATACTATTGTGCTTGTTTTGTTTTGATTGTGTGAACCAAAATACAAATGGACAAAGGACTTAGATTTTAGGACCTTACCTATGCTAATGGAGTCAAAGAGCAACTAGGCCTCATGCCTTTAGAATGCTATAAAAGAAGGAAAAATTGTCAAAGAGCAACTAGGCCTCATGCCTTTAGAATGCTTAAATCTTAAAGATGAATTGAAAGGACCTAATTCTAAACTCACTCTTGTCCATTCTTTATTTGTTTTGTGGAACTTTTTGATTTGTGCGTTCTTGTGCTAGGGATCCCAAACTTGAGCCAAGTAGAAGAACCATTATCATGAGCATCCAAAGTGGGAGATACAAAAGCCATTGGAAGATTCCTAGGAGCTTGATTGTTTAATTGATTGCTTGAGTTATTTGCTTTATCGCTTTCTAATTCCAAAGGATGGGAGCAACTTGGATCATCACTATGATCTCAAGAAGGGAACTCTATGTGATTTTGTTTCTCTTCCTTCACCTTTATATGTTTAGGACTTAGCCATTCTTCTTCTTCCCTCCACTATAACCCAAGCCAAACTTTTGTGCAAACATTAACATTGTTTTCAAAATTAGAAACCTAAGAATTATGCTTTTGATTTTCCAAAACTCTTTTCATAACACTTATTTGAATTGAATCCTTAAGTCAACTTTGACCATATTTTGTAAATACTTTTCATTGGCAAATACAACTCACTCATTTGTTTTTGTGGTTTCAATGGCCACTTCTTGCCAAAGCTTTTCATAAACATTAGCTATTAGGTTTGAGTTATCCTAGAGGTTGATATAATACTCACCTATATCCTTAGTGATGGACTATAAGTCTTCCATGCTTATTATAGGGTTAACCCCTCACTAGCATGTTGAAGCCCCCCTCACATGGTGGATTTGTGGTTTTAGTTTGAGTTTTCTCCCTTTGATAACAAAAGACCTTAAGGCTTTTGGACCAATCAATTCACCAACTTTTTTGAGATTTTTACCCCAAACAACGAGGTTTTGATCCTACCTTTTAAAGATGGTACGTAGGCAATGGGTTTATCCATTCAAACACAAAAACTGTAAATAATTTGTACATTCTTTTTTCATCCCCCCAATCATGTTTGCACAAATAATTTTCACAAATACCAACCTACCTTACAACATTAGTGAAAAGGGCTCCCTTAGAGTACTAAGGATGTTTTGGGTGCTTAAAACCTTCCAATTGCATAACTAACCCCCTTACCCAGATCTCTGACATTTTTATTAGTTTTTGATTTGATAAAACTTCTCGGTTTTTGTTCGCTTTCTAACCTTTCCTTTGGATAAATAGAAGTGCGGTGGCGACTCGAATTGTATGATTTACTTTTGATTTAGTCAATAAATCTAAAGGTAACGAATACCCCGATACAGAGGGGGATTGATAGATAATGGTGATGGACCTTTAATACTTCCACTAAGGGAATTATTGATGACTCTTCTAAAGTAAATGGAGAGAGGAACTCTAATAATCTAGATTTTAGGGAAGTGGTTACCCATTTTGCTTCCTCCATCATGTTTAATACAAATCTGGATGCAGCTATAATAACTCGACATAAATGACAAGCTCTCTATTTTGCCAATACTTTTAAGGAGGCACATGGCGAAGACCCTAGCTACATAGAGATTAGGAATAATCTTGTTTTTAGGAGAAGTAATGCAGTTTCTAAACAACAATACATTTTTCATGACAGTTAGGGATAAATGGTTTGACAAGGACACACAAACTGAGTGGAACCAGTGGATGTTCACATGTACCGTTGAGTTGATCCCGAAGTGGTGGGGATTATTTATTACTTTGATAATGCTGAGAAAATAGATGAGGATCATGTAGAAGTTGGTCCTTTCTTTGACTGGTCAATTTCACATGTTGATATTGGAAAGAGGACACGCAACCTTTTTGATAAATTCTTTGTCCCTTTTTCTGAATGTGTTTTTACTTGATTGAAACTCAAGTTTCCCTTCAGCAAGTTTGTGGAAGGGCTGCTGAGGTGTATGAATATCGCCGCTTACCAGCTACACCTGACAACCTAGGAATTTTTAAACTTCTTCCAATACTTGTGTGAGTATCGCAAAAAATAACCTCCAGTGGGTCTCTTTTGAATTTATTTTATGTGTAACGCACCTCCAAGGATCTCCACCATGGGTAGGAGATGCTTTCTTTTTTTAGGCATCCATGATGTTTTGTGTTTACATGGACAATTGGAAGAATTTTAAAGATTGCTTCCTTTTGGTAACTCCTCAAACTCCAGAGGCCCACTTTGTATTCTGTAGGGTCCCTGAGAGAGAGTGCATTCCAATTGGAGCTTCTGTCTCGATGCCAGTCAAGTTTAAAGAGAAGATTACCATTAATGGGTCTAGAACCATTTTAGTTGTGAGTCGCACGACCATGTCGTCAATTTAAAAAAAACTTACCCTTGAAGAGGTGTCTATAATGGATGATTTGATATACTTCTGGGAGAACTTGGATTTTGAATCAAGTAGAGGTTCTTCGTACGTGGATAATTTTATGGAAGAGTTGACTTATCAACGCTCGGGATATAATGGATGCGACCGATGCATGAGAAAGGAAATAACTCTTTGGTGAGGAGAGGAAATTTTGTCATACTTGATTTTTGATAGTTCTTTGACGCATACTAACTGTCTTTATTCTTTTCTAGATACCATATTATCTGTCAAAAGTATTTTCTTGAGGAAAAAGGCCATGAAGATGGCCGATACACTTCATAATCCTCTTCCCACTCCAGTTCCTATTCTACTAGAGGAGATGATAGACCAACCTTCCATAATTACTGAGGCCTCTCCCGCCACTCAAGACCAACCAACTCCCTCTAAAAAAGCAGAAAGGTGGGGAAAAGGTCCAATGATCATTCTTCTGCGACAACCAATGGTAATAATAAGCTAGGTTGGGATAAAAATCTCATTGATGAAGAAGATCTGAATAAAAGATCTTAATTATATGGTTTTAGTGCTCTAGGGATCACACTACCACTCTCCCTCTTCAGGTGCCTCAGACTTCTCAAGAAGCACGAACCAACATCATCGGGCATGGAACCTCTTACATCTAAAGCCATTACGACACTAACAAATTGGAGTTGATAGCTGATACCGCCTTTCATATGTTCCCCGATGCTTCTTTGATGATTCAGTAAGTTGGAGGCCAGGGGGAAATACTTACTTTAGGTAACCCTTCCAAAGTGAAAGAGAAATGTAAGAGTAAGTATGAAGCTGCTGTTAGTGAGAAGATTTCTCTTCAAGTAAAAGTGTGCTTCAGAAGGAGGTGAAAAAGTTGGCTAATCTCCAAAAGGAAGTGGATTCCCATGGTACTCTTTCCGACGTGGCTGCCAAGGTGACCAACCTGTAGGGGTATTTGGATGACAAAGAAAAGTCCCTAGAAAAAAGTGAAGACTACCAAGGAGATTTTGCCCTCTCAATTCACTATATTCGACGAGTCTTTGGAAAAGGAGAGGGAATCCCATACAGAGAAATGAACCCAAAGAACAAGGTCTTTGATTGGAAGATCGCGTCTGTAATCATCAGGGGACTGAAGTGGAAGGAGAGCCTGGAAAAGAAGGTGAGTGATTTGTAATATTTGATGCTATTAGGGATACGTAATTTTAATTTGATGACAATCTATTTTTTTCTCTTTGTTAGGTGCATTGCACTATTTTCTGCATTTCAAGTTTTGTTTGCGCATGACTCTATTTTATCATTTATTCGTTGGTGAATTTGTTTAATCTCTTTATTTTAATGTGATTAAGTTTCATCACTTTATTTTCTTGTGATTTTTAAATCGCTTTATTCTCCCTCATGGCTTGCTTGTCTTTACCCGTCCATTTGTTGGGAACTGGTGTACGCTTCGATGTCAGTAAGTACAGTGCTTGAAAAAAAAGGTTTGGCCCTCTTCTCTGCCCCCAAGTTTGAGCTTGGTTTGAGTTTGACGTATCCAGGGCTCCACCTCCTATATTATGGAATGTGTAACTACTAAGAGGGAGGGTGTGCCAGCTATGGCTTAATGTGTAACCATTTCCTTTGCTTCAATATCTGAGTGGACTTTGGAATACTTAGCTGTAATAACGTTGGATTTTTGCACCATTCCATAACATTGGGATGGATTTTCCAATCAAAGTATCTAGAGTGTAACTCAACTCCATGTTTTTGTCTTGATTGTATTCAGTCCTTCCAAATTGGTTGCTAGCTTACCATATATGAAGTTCTTCCCCCTGATGTCAGACCGTCTTAACACAAGGTGCTTAGGCTTAAACTCTCGTGGTCAGACTCATTTTAGTTAGCTGCTACTGTTTGCTTAACGATGAAACTCATGATGGTGGTGGAAATACTTTTCTCTTCTAGGAAATTTATCTCTTCTCAGTTCGCCTCGGGTGTGTGACGTTCTCCAGCTTAACTCTTCTAATTTGATAGAGATGCCAACTTTGGTCCTATAAGTCATACAAAAGCGAGTTTCACTAGTTGCTGAATGGTACATAGTTTGGTATGCCAAGAGGACACATCGGAGCTCATCATCCCAATTTCCTATGAATTCTTTAAGTCTTCGCTTTAACCCTCTTAGAACTACTAGATTATCCGCTCTAGCCTACCCGTTGATATGAGGTTGTTCTAATGACATGAAATGTTGCATGAACTTCAAGTCTTCTAAAAGCTTTTTGAGGTTCTTATATGGGAAATGTGATCCCTTATCTGTCACGACGGCCAAAGGAATCCCGTACCTGGCTAGGACGTTTCTTTTGAACAATTTTAAGACATTGGTCGCTGTGATATTTGCTAACACTTTTTCTTCAATCCACTTGGTGAGATAATCTACTACTATGATTAATAACTTGAGTTGGCCTGGAGCTAATGGGAAAGGTCCAAGAATATCCATCTCCCAATGTGAGAAAGGCTAAGGTGATATCAACATATGTATATCTAAGGGGAAGGATTATGGATGTCTCTGGGTCGTTGGCATGGGTCACATTTATTCATATACTCCTTAGCATCCTAAAACATGGTCGACTAATAATACCCATCTTGAGGATTTTTTTGGCCAGAGCTCAAGCAACTAAATATTGGCCAACTATTCCTTCACACACTTAGACAATAGCATATGCGACTTCGTATGCTCTTAGGCATTTCAACATGGGGTTAGTCAGTCCTCTTTGATACAAAGGCCTTTCTATCAAATTTATGAACCAAATCTCCTTTTTACGAGAGAGGCCTCAACTCAGTCAGTAGAAAATACCTCTTGCTCGATGTATATTGTGATGAGTGATATCCAGAATGATCATGCATTATCATTTATTGACACTATCATGACTCTTGAGTGCTTTATGTCGTGGCTTCTAAGTGCATCTTGGATGAAATAATGGTTTACCTCGAATGATCTGGTGTTGGCTAACTTAGACAGGACATGTGCCAGGGTATTCTTCTATCTCGGGATGTGAAATATCTCTAACGTCTTGAACTTTGCTAACTTTTACTTCGCCAATATTGTTAGAACAAGATTTGGTTCTGCATCTATACCTTGATTTTTGATGATAACAATGTTTTATTTGTGTGAGAATAATTTTGGTACCCCAATGGTTTGTTATTGTGTAGCTTTAATAACCAGTTTCGATTCAGAGTATATGACGTGCAACGTCATCCGTTTCTGAATAATGAGTTCCAATTCCGCTTCTGCGCCATTCATAAGAAGTTTTGAAAGATGTTCAAAGTTGCTGCTGCAATGATCTTTCCACTTTTGTGCTGATTCACTCATGAGAAGCTTCTGAGGAGAAGATATGTTGCTGCTGTAACATTCTCTCGATTCCTGCTTCTGGATGTGACTCTGATTATAAAGCTTCTGAAGAATGGCAAGCTTCTGAAGTTGTGTCACTTAGATAAATATTTTGAAGATCTCGAGCCATACTTTGAGGTTATCAAGGTTCTGACAGTAGACTTTGAAGACTATGAAGATTTTGAAGATACTGAATATCTCAATCCAGACTATGTAAGACCTCAATTTGACCCTAAGATCCCTCATGCGATCTCATCATTTACATTGGCTTTGGGATCACACCTTGGCATCCTCCTCACCCCTCATTCATTGGGTTTTCATTGGGAGAGATCACCAAGCACTTTTTATTGTATTATACCTTATTTTACTTTGTTTACTAACCAAAATACCAAAATATGTCTATGTGTAGCTTTGTTTCTTTTGGAGGTAGTGTGTGTGTCCACCTATGCCTCATCAAGCTCATATCTAGGGTTTGAGACCCTCAATACAAGAGATCAATCAAGAAAAGGTTCACAATTATTCATCAAGAGTTTGAAGCTTGTTTGCCTTTGAAGCCCTAATTCATCTGGGTATCTTGTGTGACTTCCTCAACAAGTTTCTTTAACAATTGGTCAAAGTTTTCAAGGGAAACTTCATTATACATCATACTATGCATATATGATCTTCCATGATCCCCAAATAGCAAGAGAACTTCAAGTTTGCAAGTTGGTTCAAAGAGGTTGACCAGAAAAGTCAACTGGTCAAATCTAGGGTTTCCTAGACCCTATCTCCTACAATTTGTGTCATATGAAAATGATTATAAGGTCAAAGTTACTCTTTATGAGATTCAAAACAACTTTCATGTTGTCATCGAGATCTAAGTTTGCTCGGAAATTCATTTTTCATGGTGAAAGATTATAGGTTATTTTGTTTGTGCCCTAGTTAGTAGGTCAACTTCCAAAGACCATAAATTTCTCAATATTTATCATATGAAGGTCATCTAAGTTTCATGATTAAATTCAAGATATCGTCTCTAACTTTGTTTCTTTGAGAAATGTCAAATTCAACTTGCAAGGGCATGTTCCAAGAGGAAATATTATAGGTCATTTTGGGCCATCATCATTGAACAAGCATTTTTCCTCAACTTCTAAAATCCATATCTCCCTCATGCAAAATTCAAATGGTGTCAAATTTGTGACCAAATTAAATAGGAATGAAAGATATACAACTTTGATGAAGGAAGTAGTTTCATTTGAAGCTCATAGCAAAAATTATTTAAGGTGGAAAAAATGATCATTTGACTTTATACTTAGAAAATTTTCAACTATGTTTGTTTTTTCCAACTTCCACCTTAAAATTCATCATGATCCAAGCTGCAAATGGAAAAGTGTTCAACAAAAAAATTGTTCCCCTTCATGTTACCGTTCCAAAGAGTCCAAGATCATGACATTTGGAGTAATATTTAAGGACTTAAGCATTGGTGTAATGCATGGCTTAATTTGTTAAGTTACATAGTCAACTTTCATTTTACTAATGCATGACTTCATGCTATTGTTTCAGGTTGGTTTACACGTCATTTTGGACCAATTCCAATCATTTCATGGGCCTATCACATGGCCATGCATGCATGCACATGAGAATTACTATTTTTGGCATTTGAATGGAAGTGTGTGGAAATCAATTGCCAAGCCTATAAATACAACTCATCCTGCTCAAAATTGAGGAGACCTTGCCCAAGCCTTGCTCCTGCACCATTCCCAACCTCTATTAATAGGATAAGCTTGAAGATTTCATTTGAAATCGAGTTTCAATTTCACTTCTGTTTTGAAGTTGAAACTCCAAGAGTCCAAACCATTTGAGCATCCATTTCATCTCCTGCAAGCTAGTGGAAGCAAGCCCAAGCAAATTGAGATTCAGATTGAGCTTCATCACTGCAAATAGAAGGTAGATTTTGTGAAACTTTCCTTCTTTGATTCTCCCTCAATTCTCCATCATTTCACTTAGTTTTTGGTTGGCCGAAGTCCTACCAATGTAGGCAACAAGATTAAGTTGCTTTGAGGTTAAATCGAAGCAACTCAGATCATACTCCTCAAATTTCAAACCCATGTATCTTTCAATATACTTGGAATTGGAAGAAATTGAGGTCAAATTCGGAGTCCTGAGGATTTTTACTTCAAAATAGTGTACTCACTTTTCATTTTTATGGAGGTTGGTGGTGGACCAGTCCGGTGAGGTCCATCGGAGAAGAAGACCAGAGCTAGGGCTCCGGTGGTGTGTTGGCACCCTTCCAACCATCTGATCATGTTTAAATATTTTATCTGATACATCCTTTGTGATTACCCCATCTGTCACACATTGACTTGGTTCCACCGTGTTCTTGATGTGCATGGCCATCAGATCTGCCACCTTAGTTAATGAGGGAGATCAGATGACCCTTGTTTTTTCTCCTTTTATTTTAATTTCTGATTTTCATTTTAATTAGCTTATTTTGATTAATTCATAATAAATTCATTTTGTAATCCAAAAAATATGGGACTTTCACCAAAAATATTTAAATATTCTCCTCTTCCATAATTTGAATTAAAATCGTCTTTTGGATTAATTTTGGTATTTTTTGTGAATTAATTGATTTTTGACTTGTTTTTAAATATTTTAAAATACTTATGATTTTCCAAAAATTCTATTTTTTTTTGTCTAAGGTCCTTTGACCTTGTCTGACCTAGGATAATTCCCTTGGCCATTTATTTGGTGATTTGAAGGGATTTGAGGTTTTGTCCATTTAAAAATGCATTTTAATTCATTTTAAAATTTATTTTTAATTGTTTAATTGTTTAAAAATATTGTTGATCCATTTGATTGACGTTATGATGTTTGACTTTTTGTTTGTCCTTGATCATGGTTGATTTGATCTTTTGTTTGATCAATACTATTGGATTTAAGGGGTTGAAGAAATGTACATTTCATCCCTCAAGATGAATGGATAGTATTGATCAGAGGAATTTCCTCTTGTGATCAATTTGGGTTTCTATTTCCCCTTCCCTCTTCATCTTCATCCCCATTCATTACCAATCCATCATTGGCCAATGATTTCTCTAATGTCCAAATGCTAGTTGATTCATCAATGACCTTGTGTCAGATGAATCAACATGAGCTGGATTGAGATAGGTCCATCCCGTCTTTATTTTTGTGTGTGGTATGTTTTAGGAGCTTGGTTCTTTGTACCAAGTCTCTAACATGCATTAACACCAATATTTTTATTTCCCGACCTCAGATAGTTGTGACTTCTACATAAGTCCAATTACGATTGCTTAACATAGAGCTAAATTTGTCCCAAAAGACATAACATTCTAGTAAGTGAGATTGTAAGCTCCCATTCTTCCTGGCATTGTGTGAAAACTTGACATTTTTTCATTCATGAGAGCTAGTGGCATACTTGTTGATTTATCCAAGTTGGGGTCATTCTCAGGGATGCTCTCTTGGTTCATGGATTCATACTTGTGAATGAATGGTTGCGTATTCTCCAAAGGATGACTTAAACAATTAACACTCTTCACTAACCATTGACTAAGTTCTTAGTAATATTGCTTTACTTTCAAGTCATTTACTTAATGCAATTTAAATTTCATCACCCTTATCATTCATTGCCACTTACATTTCATGCATGATGTTTATGTTTCAGTCATATTTACTTTGTTCACTTGAGCCATATCATTTGTGCTTGTATATATTGTGTGCTTTTGATTTTATTTGTGGTCTTAGGATCTGAAAATACCTAATAAAAAATAACAACCCTAAAAAATATCTTGGTGGACTGTTGGACTTGATCTAAACTTTTGGACTTAGAAAAGACAACATTCACTACGTTTTGAGGACTTGGCCAATGCCACTATCTGAGACCGAGTTGACTGCACTTTTCATCTGATGCAAGTCTTAATTTATATTGGGTTTATCTATCACTTTGTCTTTGTGCTTGATTGTTTTAATGTTATTGTTGACTATGTCTGATGATTGCTTCTATTAGTTTACCAAGGAAATATTTCATATGACATTTGAAGACATTGAAGACAACTTGCTATTGGAGTGTATGCTTGGATATTATGTCTATCTTTATTTTATGCCTTGGTCTTCATATGGTTTGCTTGGATATTGCCTATGCTTGTTGCTTGCTCAAAAGTCCAAAGGAAAATGGGTTTCTATATGACATTCTTGTCTTGTGGATTGCCTCCCATTGGTTAGATATTTTCAACTCTTAAATTTTAATTATTGTATAGGATAGTACCTTCATCTCCTCCCACTTCTTTAATTTCAAAATCTCTCCCTCTTTTCAAAACCTTCTTTGTTGGTGTTTTTAACTTAGAAATGTTTTAATGATTAGAAACTTTGGCCTTACGCCATTGAATTTTTGAACCTTTTCTTAAATCAAACTTATGAAAGAACTTAACCATATTGACTTTAATTTCAAAAAAGACAAAAAGAACTAACAAACCCATTCAAACATTTGGCAATCTTTGTGCCTTTCTCTACTAAACTTTTGCTAAAATCAATTCACCAACTTCTTAAAAAAATTTATCATGAACTACGGGGTTTTGATCCCTCATTTTTATGTTGGTACGTAGGTATAAGACCGAAGGTCTTGTCAAACACAAAAATATAATTAATGAATTCTTTTGTCATCCCCCCATTCCATTTTTATCAAACATCTTTTCAAAAAAAACACTTGCACACAAAAAAGGGCTCCCTAGAAGTACCTAGGACACTTTGGGTGCTAATACCTTCCCTCTGTGTAACCAACCCCCTTACCTATAATCTCTGGCATTTTATTAGTTTTGATTTGAAAACTTCTTATTTTTGGGTTTTGTTCGTACTTTTTCCTTTTCCTGTGGAAACAAATAAGGCGTGGCAACAACTATGATTTTTCAATTGACATTGGGTTTATCCATAACTCGATGGTCACGAATGCACCGTTATAGAAATTAAGCGGCGACTCTGCTAGGGAAATAGTCCTCAGTGGGTTTAGCCTACTGAGGACAAAAAAAATGCCTCAGTGTGTACATGTGTGTTATGAAATTCCAGTATCTCTTATGCAAACCCAGAGAGACAGAGACATACCTGGAAAGCTCTCATGATGACAAGTGTTTGGCTTTTTGTAGTTCTCACCATGTTTGGTATAGCTTGCAGGCTTCCAAGATACCTCTCAGTGTGATGTAGCTTCGTCTTCAGTTCGGTTACAGAGTATTCCTGAATAGTCCAGTGACAGAGAGTCGCATCCGATTATTCAGATCAACAACATCAACTTTCAGGGGTTTCCAGAAGAGCAAGTAGAGGAGTGTGTCTTTCATCCAATTGCTCCAAGCCTCATTATTCATCCGGCACGAATGTCCTCTATCTGTAACACACAGAATACCACACAACTAATTATTTTAAACACCCATAATAAAATGCTGAAAATACTAAGAACAAAAATAACAACTAATAACCCCCCCCCCCCCCCACACACACACACACTTGAACCAAACATTGTCCGCAATGTTTAATCCAAGATAGAGATGGACTCACACAGGCTCATTGCGGTGGCAGAAATTGCAACATCAGCCGTTGCATCATTGCGTGCATTTCCTCCATAAGAGTTCCTTGACAGGCTTGCTCTATTCCTTGGTGAGTTTTCTCCGCTCGGAGATCGCCGATCTCTGTCTGCATCCACGACCATTGATCCGGTATCACATATGACGACCCGACACCTGGATGCATGGTGTCCTCTGGTAGAGCAACAAACCGCTTATGTTCTTGCACCTCTTCCTCTTGTGGGTCACTTGTAACAAATGGGTCAGCATTGTGCTCGTCCATATCATCTTGGACGACACTCTCATATAGCCAATTGGCCGTGTTGGAAATTCTAATTCGTGCAGGGTCAGGAAGAGCCATAATAAACTGACAAAAACTCATTAAAGCATAATAATCTGAAATTTGTGATATCATACCTTGCTGAACCAATGTGTTCATGTCCAGTTTATGCTTACTTGCTACTGGCGTCTCATTTAGTGCAGTAGGGTCATAGCCGAAATGATGGGCTATCTGTGTGATTATGCCCCCTATAGAAATTCCCCCTTGGATTTCTCTCCCCACTCGACCCAGGTAATCCGCTGCAAATGATGCAACGCTCACAACAACTCGGTTTTCCATGGAAAATAGAAAGAAGATCTCCCTCTAGGTAGCCACACCTATGCTATCACCCCTACCGAAAAGCATGAAAGCCAACACCTTCTGAGCATACCTGAAATAAGGGTTCTGAATGCCAGATGCTTTCGCCCCTTTAGCAACATAATCTGATCGTCTCGTGATGGTCAACCAGAAAGTCTTAGCATCAAAACTATTTGGTATTGCTCTGGGGCCATATAGGGGTAGGCAGAGAATTTCACCCAGCTGCTCCATTGTCAACTCATGGTCGACATTGTATAATCTGAAAGTCATCGTTCCTCCAAAGTACATTGTTGTACTTGTCCATCCTTTTTTTAACTTGAATTGAATGCCAGATGCTTGAATGGTGCACAAATTCAAGCATGCTGAGGACATGGAACATCCTATCTAATTCTTCCGACAGACCCAATTGAAATAAAGTATCAGAGCATAGGTACCTTATCGATGTTATCTTCCGTTTAATGTGAGAAGAGTACCTTCGTTCGTGTTCCAGGTTATCGAAGATGATATCGTGCGAATTCATATGCCAGATGGTTCTTTTCCAAGGCCTTGATGATTCAACTTCGGTTTGCTTCCCCTTATAAATTCGCTTCGGCGGCATGATTGATTCCTGAAACAAAAATTTATGACCAAAAAATAAAGTATGGAAAAAGGAAAAACGATTACCATAGCCTTGTAGAGGATGGAGAGTAAAGCAACTTTTGTGAAGGGTGTGGGCGAGTTGGACGGAGTAAGGCGGCAAAGTTGTGAGCTTTTTGTTGGTGAGGTTATGGAGAATGTTGAAGAACAATGGAGGAAGGAGAAGGATTTGGTAAAAATGGGAGAGAGAAGGTGAGAAAATCATATTTAATGGGTTAATTGAGGCTAAAATGAGTTTAAGTGGTGGAAAATCCGGGTTGGGCCTGACACGGACTGTGTCGGCTGACACGGACGGCCGTGTCAGGCCATTGGTTTCTTGGCTTCACTCCAGTAGAGCTGACACGGGCCGTGTCAACTGACACGGGCGGTCGTGTCATCCTACTGGAAAAATCATCTTCCTCAGCACCTTGCCTGACACGGGTACCCGTGTCAGGGCCCTATTTTTATCAAAAAAACCTGATTTTTTCTCTATTTTTCCCGTGCTCTGTTATCTAACTGTCCTTTATGAGTTTAGCTCAAACCTTTTCTTCTGCACTATGTGATATACATGCGAACTTACAAAAAAAATTGGAAACACACCAAACAATGAAATAATTAGAATAATCGTGTGGGTTGCCTCCCACGAAGCGCTGTGTTTAACATCACATGGCTCGACGGTCGTCTCTCTTATCCTCTGAGATGAACATTATCGATCAGACCACTTTCCCGCCCCTTGTAGTAGTGTTTCAACCTTTGTCCGTTCACCTTAAATGTATCCCCATTACTTGGATTTTTAAGTTCTATTGCACCATGGGGAAACACTCTATGAACCAAAACGGACCCGACCACCTGGATTTCAACTTTCCTGGAAAGTGCTTTGGTCTGGAGTTGAATAAGAGCACCAGTTGTCCCTCTACAAACTCCTTTCTCTACAGCTTCTGATCGTGCCATTTTTTTGTCTTCTCCTTGTAGAGTTTGGCATTCTCATATGCTTGATTCTGAAACTCCTCTAACTCGTGGAGCTGAAGGATTCGGGATTCACCCTCTTTGGCCAGATCATAGTTTAAGAGATTGGATGCCCAAAAGTCTTTGTGCTCCAACTCTAGTGGCAAGTGACAAGTTTTACCATAAACTAACTGATAGGGAGACATACCTATGGGCATTTTGAATGCAGTTCTGTATGCCCATAATGCATCTTCTAACTTTATTGCCCAGTCTTTCCTAGATGCGCACACAGTCTTTTCTAGTATTTGCTTTATCTTCCTGTTGGACACTTCGACCTGTCCACTTGTTTGAGGGTGATACTGAGTGGCGATCTTGTGTTTAACATTATATTTCTTCAGCAGATTCTCCATCAGTTTGTTCAAAAAGTGAGTACCTTCATCGCTGATAAGTGCTCTCGACACCCCAAATCTCGAAAAGATATTATTCTTCAGAAAGGTCACAACCACTTTAGAATAATTGGTGGGAAATGCCACCACTTCCACCCACTTTGATACGTAGTTTACTGCTACCAAGATGTAATTCTTCCCAAATGACGGGGGAAATGGCCCCATGAAGTCTATTCCCCAGACATCAAACAATTCAACTTCCATCATAGCGTTTTGCGGAATTTGATTTCTCTTAGAAATATTCCCAGTTCTTTGACATATGTTGCATTCGTTGATGATGTCTTGGGCGTCTTTGAACAGTGTGGGCCAATATAGCCATGACTAAAGGACTTTAGCTATTTTTCTGTCACCATTGAAGTGTCCTCCATAATCAGAGTCGTGACAAGCTCTAAGTACATCCCTTTGTTCCTCCTCTTAGACGCATCTTCTGACCAGCCCATCCACTCCTCTCTTGTATAGGAATGGGTCATCCAACAAGTAGAACGTGCAATCATGAACAAACTTTTTCTTTTTGTTAGAGTCAAAATCGTTAGGGATTACACCCCCACCAAATAATTCGCATAGTCTGCGAACCAAGGGATACCAATAACAACAAGGATGTGTTCATCAGCGAACTCATCCTTTATCAGTCTCTTTTCTTTTGTTTCTTCAATTGGTGACATTCAGGATAAATGATCCGCCACTGTGTTTTCACACCCTCTTTTGTCCCTAATTTCTACATCAAATTCTTGGAGGAGTAAGAACCACCTGAGAAGCCTCGGCTTAGAGTCTTGTTTAGCAAACAAATATTTCAAAGCGGCATGGTCCGTATAAATGACAACCTTCGATCCTAACAAGTATTGCCTAAATTTGTCAAATGCATAAATCACGACCAACAAATCTTTCTCAGTAGTTGCATAGTTCATCTGTGCAGGGTTCAACACATGATTAGCATAGTAAATGACATGTAATAACTTCTCTATTCGTTGTCCTAGGACTGCCCCTACAACAATATCACTAGCATCACACATGATCTCAAACGGAAGAGACTAATCCGGGGAAATAATAATTGGTGCTGAAATCAACTTGTTCTTCAATGTCTCAAAGGCCATGGTGCATTCTTTGTCGAACATAAACACCTTATCCTTAACCAATAGAGTAGTCAGCGATTTTGCAATTTTTGAAAAATCTCTTATGAACCTACGGTAAAAACCTACGTGTCCTAAGAAACTCCTGATACCCTTCTCATTAACAGGAGGTGGGAGTTTAGATATCACTTCCACTTTTGCTTGGTCAACTTCAATTCCCTTGTGGGAAATTTTGTGACCCAATACTATCCCTTATTGCACCACTAAGTGACATTTCTCCCAGTTCAGAATTAAGTTTGTTTTCTGGCACTTGTCTAAAACAAGAGAGAGATTAGTTAAACAGTTTTCAAATGAGGATCCAAAGACCTAAAAGTTATCCATGAAGACTTCCATATGCTTTTCGAGCATGTCGGCGAAGATGGAAGTCATGCACCATTGGAAGGTGGCTGGAGCATTACAAAACCCGAATGGCATTCTTCGGTCTGCAAATACACCATACGGGCATATGAATGATGTGCTCGATCTTGCTTCCAATTGGCATTGGCTTGACTTCAAAACTTGCAGGAGTTGAATTAGATCAAAGAAAGGCTTGGATTCTTGGAGTTTCAACTTCAAAACTGAAGTGAAATTGAGACTCGATTTTCAATTGAAAACCTTTAAGTTTATCCTCTAATGGTGAGGGTTAGGATTGCAGGTTCAAAGCTTGGGCAAGGTGTCCCCAATTATGAGCATGAGGGGTCTTATTTATAGGCTATGCATTTGCTTTCCACACATTTCATTCAAAATGCCAAAAATAGAAATCTCCTTTGCATGGATGCATGGGCGTGTGATAGGCCCATCCAATGATGCAAAATGATCCATAGTTATGTGTTATACAACTTGAAATGATGTCATACTACCATGCATAAAGGAAACGAATGTTAACCATAAACCTTACCAAATGGCACCTTGTGAAGAACACATGTGCAAGTCCATCAATCCTTGGCGAAATGTGGTGATATTAGACTTTTTAAAATTATGAGATCAAGGGGAATAAATTTCATGTTGAACACTTTTCCATGTAAAGCTTGGATCATGATCAATTTTGAGGTGGAAGTTTGGGAAATCAAACATATTTGAAAATTTTCTAAGTACGAAGTCAAATATTCACTTCTTCCACCTTGAATAACTTTTGCTATGGGATTCAAATTGAAATAATTCCTTCATCAAAGTTGTATCTCTTTCAAACCTATTAAATTTGGTAATAAATTTGACCTGATTTGGATTTGGCATGAAGGAGTTATCTATTTTAGAAGTTGAGGAAAATCTCTTGTTTAATGGTAATGGCCCCAAGTGACCTATAATGTTTCCTCTTGGCACATGCATTTGCATGTCGAATTTGAATTTATTCAAGGAATAAAAGTTGGATAGGACATCTTAAGTTTGATCATGAAACTTTAATGGACTTCATATCATAAAAATTGAGCAAGTTATGGTCCTTCGAAGTTGACCTCCTAACTAGGGTTCAGACAAACTGACCTATAATATTTCACCATATAAAATGACTTTCCAAGAAAACATAGCTCTTGAATTAAACATTGAAGTTTTTTGGAATGTTATAAGGAGTAAATTTTCTCTTGGAAGCATTTTCATATGAAAAAAAGTGTAGGAGATAGGGTCTAAGGAATCCCAATTTTGACTAGTTGACTTTCTCTGGTCAACAACCATGAACCAATTTGCAAACTTGAAGTTACCTTGATCTATTGGACTCATCGAAGGCCATATATGCATAATATGATGTAATATGAAGTATCCCTTGATATATTTGATCAAATGATGAAGAAACTTGCTGAGGAAGTCACATAGGATACCCAGATGAATTAGGGTTTTCAAGGCAAACAAGCTTCAAACTCTTAGTGAATTCTTGATAAAAATGATAAATGAAGATCATGGGTACCCATATATGATGTCTAGAGTCAATGTGAACCATCTCTTTATTATTCTCCATGCATTGATGGTCTCAAACCTTAGACATGATCTTGATGGAGCATGGGTGGATGCATACACTACCTACAAAAGAAGTAAAGATATACATAGACATATTTTTGGTATTTTGGTTAGTAAATAATGAAACATAAAGTATGATACAATCAAATGTTCTTGGTGACCTCTCCCAATGCAAAACCAACGAATGAGGGGTAAGGAGGATGCCAAGGTGTGATCCCAAAGCCAATACATATGATGGGATAGCATGCGGGATGTTAGGGTCAAAATTGGGGTCCTGCAGCTGACCCTATTTAAGGACATTCTAACTGAGGATGTGAAGGTTAAAAGCTACGTATCAACTCAGTAGAATGGACTTAAATAATAACAACTAGAAATAAATTTTGGCCCCTAAAAGACCTCATGATGCATATGATATGAATGTTAAAAATAATCTTTATGGGGAATATATTTCCACAAAGAAAAAGAATCCGAAGAGACTGAAAGTCCACAGGAGTATACTGCATTCCGTGAGGAACACTCATTGGAGGGACAGAGACTCTTGGGGGGATGAGAAGTTATGCGTAGGCTAGGCTATGTCTTAAAAAGCTGCTGGAGGCACGAGGGGAATTTCCATGAAAATAAATCAATGGAAGAACCCGACCGAGGATAAGGGAAAATATGTAGGGGAAACGGGTGAATCAGAACAAAGCTTAAATACTCAGACCAAACAGGAAAAGGAGATTCCACTGAGGGAATACGCACTCAAACTCAACTGGGGAAGATGATCTTCAACACAGGAGTACTAAAGATTATCTATTACCGGTTATTGGGTAGGAAGATAATATACTCTGACAGAGGGACATCCGTTACCGGTTAGGGTAAACATATCAGGGATGACTCGCTGAGGAAAAAAAGGTGTATTCATTAACGGTTACCGGGTAAGAATAGCCTGCTGGGGAAAAAGATCAAATAGGATTTACAACTACCAGTTACTGGATAGAAGATCAAAAGGAGAGAATATCTATCACCGGTTAAAATGAACATATCAAGGATAACTCAAAGGGAGAATATCCGCCATCGGTTATGATGAACATATCAAGGATAGACTGTCGGGGAGAAAATAGGAATTATATCTATCAGTTACTGGATAGAATACCGAAGAGAAAATCCATCACCGGTTAGGATGAACATATCAAGGTTAAACTCAACAGAGGAAAGTATGAATTACAACTACCGATTACTGGGTAGAAAACCAATGAGAGGAGAAAATCTGTCATCGACTAAGATGAACATATCAAGGATTAACTCTCAGGGGAATAAAAGTAAGGATTACAACTACCTTTTATTGGGTAGAAAACCACAAAGGAAAAATATCCGTCACCGGTTATGATGAACATATCAAGGATAGACTGCCTGGGGGAAACGTGAAAATGAATCCGCTGGGGAAAACAAAAGAAGTAGATTACTTTTACCGGGTATTGGGCAAAAGTAAAGTACTCAACAATTGAGAAGAACATTACCAGTTACTGGGTAATAGACTCTCAGGGGACCCAAAGTATCTACCTAGGTAATAACTAGAAAGAAACGGTCAAACGAAGACTCAACCCAAAGAGGGATCTAACTCAAGGGGAGTGGTTCCATCCAGATAATTAACTGGGGAGGAAACTGAAATAATAATATCCACAGGGAAATAACTCAGTGGGGAAATGAGAAAGGTTAAACTCTTTCTGCTTAAATGGGCTGACACTCTACAGTTGAAGGAGGACAGACACACCAAATATGTATAGGTAAATGATATCACCAAAACAGGAGATAAAAAGAAAAGAAATCACAAATATCTGTTGCTGAGTTTTATGCATGAATATGCATGAATATGATTGTGATTATGCTGATGAAACATCACAAATATCAAAGATTTGAATCACTGCTGTAACACTCGGGTAATCTCAACAAGATGGAAAAATCAACTGGAGAAAATGCTAGGGATGAAAATAGATCATCCAGTGCAAAACAAATCAAATCTGGATGAGACATTCATGGAGAATCATGCTTCCAATCAATCACGGCAAACCCTACGGGAAGAGAACACTGCTGAAGGACAACCAAACATGCCGAGGATAGGGAAAAAATCTGTTGAGGATCCAAATTGTCAACTCCGTGGGGAATCTTAGAGCAACACCATATCAAATGGGAGACAACCTTGTAGGGGATAAAGATAAATACTGCTTAGGACCAAAACTGTCGGGAACAAAGGATCTTCATTTTAGAAGATGAGCTCTACCGGGGGACATAAGAGGTAAAACTCTGCACGGGTATTTGAGAAAATTGCTGAGGATGCCATGACTAAGATCATCACATTCCTTAACAATCAACAAATCTTCTTGGAAATTGTGAAATAAACCAATTCCAAGGCAAAGATAACCGGATTTGATTCCCACAAAGGAGAAGTTATCGAAGTTATGCCATACAATCAAAAATGCAAAATGGGAAACAAATAAAGGTCTAGGATTTCCAGAGCCTAATCACAATACTGGGGGACACCAAGCATGAGCACCTCAGCTGGGGAATTTGCAAAGGGGACCGATCACCAATTCAACTCTACTGGGATGTGACCCATCAACTCAGCTGAGCAGAAAAAGGTTACCAAACCAACTACTTGGGTAAGACCAACAATGCTTCGCACTTTAGGACTTACTTGTTCTCAGATTTCTGTTGACATTTCTTACTGGAATCGATTATTCTTAAAGCGAATGTTTTTATTATTTTAAGAAAAACAATTATTATTCATTAATTTATTTCAAAGTTATCATCATAAAAATTCAATTTTATTTAGCATAAAGAATCAAGCATAAAAACAATTGGACAAAAGGTTAACTTTATTTAATAGAATGGTAGTCTGTAAATGACAGGACTCCCTAGATATTTACAAAGATTGAAAATGGTAACTTACATGGAAAAGGGCTACATTGAATACAATGATCACTACTCTCCCTATCAACTTCAACATCCATTATGCTCTTGGCTTCGGTTGAGAATAATGAATCAGAACCAAACGACTTGCTCAAAACTACCTCCATGATTAGGACAAACCGAATGTAGTTACTTGCCATAATCCCTAATTTTTTGCCTAGATTTCCCCAAGGTGGGGTACTCAATCTACCGGGATAAATTTTTTTGTTTTATGTCTCTAACTTTTTCCTGGATTGCCCTTTCGGGTTTTCAATCCACCGAGACGCTCATATTTGCCTAAGTCTCCTTTTCAAGTTTTCAACTTAGTGAATTGTTCTTTTCTTTTTTTAGGAGAAGTATTTCTTGACTGCATCGGCGTTCCCAGGACGAGTGAACTCTTCACCATCCATAGTTATAAGAATCAATGCACCACCTGAGAAGGATCTTTTAAAAACATATGGGCCTTCATAGTTAGGAGTCCATTTGCCCCTAGAATCAAGTTTAAAGGATAAGATCTTCTTGAGCATGAGGTCACCTTCTCGGAACACAAGAGGCTTGGCCTTCTTATCAAAAGCTTTCTTCATTCTTTGCTGATATAACTGACCATGACACATGGCAGTCAATCTCTTCTCTTCAATCAAATTTAATTGATCATATCTGGTCTGGCACCATTCAGCTTCTGTCAACTTCGCTTCCATCAAGACACGCTATGACGGGATCTCAACCTCTAGTGGGAGCATAACTTCCATACCATAGACAAGAGAGAAAGGGGTTGCCCCTGTTGAAGTATGGATGGATGTACGATATCCATGTAAATCAAATGGGAGCATCTCATGCCAATCTTTGTACGTCACAACCATTTTCTGAATGATCTTCTTGATGTTCTTATTTGTAGCTTCAACAGCCGCATTCATCTTAGGTCTGTAGGGAGAAGAATTATGATGTGCAATCTTGAAGTCTTGGCAAAGAGCTTCCACCATATTATTGTTCAAGTTCAATCCATTATCAGTAATGATCTTATTTGGCACACCATACCATCATATAATCTGATTCTTGATAAACCTCACAAAAACTTGCTTGGTCACATTTGCATATGATCCCGCTTCAACCCACTTTGTGAAGTAATCAATAGCCACCAGAATGAAACAATGTCCATTGGAATGAATACCAAAGGAACCTTCATGGACTTCAGTCATCAATAAGTCAACTTTGTGTTTATCAACGCATCTGAGCAAAATCATATCGAAGTTTCTCTTGTAAAGCACATCACCATTCAGGTAAAAGTTGCCAGCTAATCTTCTCAAAGTATTATTATGTTTCAAAGATGCCCCAGGCGGGTAGATCTGACTTTGAAGGAAACATTTGATATCAAAATACCATGGCTTTTCATCTTTAACTTCTACACAGTCAAATTGGGAACTTCATTCCAAAATTTCACCACAATCATGGAAGCCAACATTGCAAGAGCATCTGCCATTCGATTCTCATCTCGAGGGATATGATGAAACTCAACCTTTGTAAAGAAAGTTGAAATCCTCCTCGCCTAGTCTATATATGGTATCAAACCAGGTTAATTCGTCTCCCATTCACCTTTGATCTGATTTATAACCAAAGCTGAATCTCCATAAACGTCAAAATATTTAATTCTGAGATCAATGGCCTCTTCAAGCCCCATAATGCAAGCTTCATACTCAGCCATATTGTTTGTACATTTGAAAGTCAATCTAGCTGTAAACGGAAAATGAGTGCCTTGAGGAGTAATAATCAGTGCCCCAATGCTATTACCATATGAATTAACAGCTCCATCAAATACCATGCCCCAACGGGAACTAGGTTCTGGCCCTTCTTCAAGCAATAGTTCATCACAATCTTTCATCTTTAAGTATAAAATCTCTTCGTCGGGAAAATCATATTGCACTGACTGGTAGTCTTCAATTGGTTGGTGAGCCAAATGGTCAGCCAAGAAACTACCTTTGATAGATTTTTGAGATTGGTATTCAATATCATACTTAGATAATAACATCTGCCAACGAGCAATTCTTCCAGTTAAAGCATGTTTCTAAAAAATGTATCTGATTAGATCCATTTTGGATATCAATCATGTAGTATGCTTCAACATATACTGGCGCAGACACTTAGCAGCCCAAGCCAATGCCTAACACGTCTTTTCAAGCATAGAATATCGAGTCTCGCAGTCGATGAACATCTTACTGAGGTAATAAATTACGTACTCTTTCTTTCCAGATTCATCTTGCTGACCAAGAACACAACCCATACTCTCATTAAGCACAATCAGATACATGATCAATGGTCTTCCTTCAACAGGAAGAGATAGAATCGAAAGCTCAAGCAGATATTCTTTGATACTATCAAAAGCTTTCTGGAAATCTTCGGTCCAATCACAAGATTGATCTTTCCGAAGAAACTTGAAAATAGGCGCACATGTGGCAATCATATGCGATATAAATCTTGAGATATAGTTCAAATGGCCGAGAAAAACTCTGACTTGTTTCTCAGTTTTGGGCGCAGGTATCTCCTGTATTGCTTTGACCTTGGCAGGATCAACTTCAATACCCTTCTCACTGACAATAAAGCCCAACAACTTACTAGAACGAACATCAAAAGTACACTTATTGGGATTCAAGCGGAGTTTGTACTTCCTTAATCGCTGGAATTGTAAGAACAAAAACTGTTCTACAACAGATTCCAAGATTTTGATGATAACAAAGGATGAAACCAAAAATGGCACTCTAACGAAAAGTTTCTAAGTGTGCAGGACTCTAAACAAAAAGAAAGGAATATGATTGCGTCATCAGATACAGAATCATATCAGATACAAATTACCAGAAGATCAGAAGCATCTGAAGTAGAAACACGCTCAAGAAGTTCTAACCCTGAGCAAAACAACAGAATATCAGAAGCATCTCAAGAAGGAGTGCACTCTAGAGGCTCTGACTCTGAACAACGGTATATCATTCCAGAAGCTCTCAGCGTCATCTGAAGACATCATCAGAACTCTTAAAGATTCCCAGAGCCACACAGACTCTGATTTTGGACTTCCTTATAGAAAGAGTAACGGCAACTTCAATCTCAAATGGAAAGAAACTATTATTGGAAAGAAGTTATTCAGGGAGACAAAGTTGTTTTGGCAAGAAACAACAGAAGTTATGGCATTAATTTCTATTCAAGACAAAATCATTTGCCATCAATTTCAACGGTCCTTTCACCCCTATATAAAGGACAGCAAACAGCATTGAGAGATACACCAACGCACATAAACGTTTTACTCTCTCTCTCTCTCAATCTTTCACGAAGCTTTTGCTTAGAACGTGAAACATTCTTTTGATCTTACTGTTGTAATATTTTGCTTATCCTAGAAGCACTCTAGATTACATTGTCTTTTTATCTATTGT
Source organism: Lathyrus oleraceus (assembly GCF_024323335.1). Lineage (NCBI taxonomy): Eukaryota > Viridiplantae > Streptophyta > Magnoliopsida > Fabales > Fabaceae > Lathyrus > Lathyrus oleraceus. Next base: position 520,155,912 of record NC_066585.1, on the reverse strand, counting down.
TTTATTTCCTCAAGTGACTCTGCGCAGTCTGTATACTTGAGAGGACTAAGAGATCTTTCTCTTAGACGTTGGTTGTAAACTATCTTTCAAGAATAGTGGATTAAGTCCTTGTTGAAGGCGAAATCACCTTGGCCGGGTGGACTGGAGTAGCTTTGTGTTATAAGCGAACCAGTATAAATTCCTTGTGTGGTCTTTGTCTGAAAAAGCGCTTATTTTCCAAAACAATTCAAACCCCCCCTTCTTGTTTTTCTCACCTTCAATTGGTATCAGAGCTTCGGCTCTGTTATTGATTTTCTAATCAAACACTTAACAGTGTAGAGAGATCCAGAACGAGAAAAACTATGGCCCACACAAATGAAAGAGACAGTTACAATGCTAAGCCTCCTGTTTTTGATGGAGAGAAATTTGATTACTGGAAAGATAGAATTGAAAGTTTCTTTCTAGGCTATGATGCTGATCTCTGGGACATTGTCACAGATGGATACAAACCTCCCGTCTCAGAAAATGGAGTTGAAGTTCCCAGAAGTAAGATGTCAGAAGATCAGAAGTGTGTCTTCAAAAATCATCACAAGGCCAGAACCATTCTTCTCAACGCTATATCTTACAACGAGTATGAAAAGATCACCAACAGAGAAACAACAAAAGACATCCTTGACTCTCTGAGGATGACTCATGAAGGAAACTCTCAGGTCAAAGAGACAAAGGCTCTGGCGCTTATCTAGAAATATGAAGCTTTCAAAATGGAAGATGACGAAGCCATAGAGGTAATGTTCTCTAGATTCCAAACTCTAATTGCAGGTCTCAAGGTTCTAGACAAAGGATACACAACTACAGACCACGTCAAAAAAATAGTCAGAAGTTTGCCAAAGAAGTGGAGACCCATGGTTACTGCCCTGAAGCTGTCAAAGGATCTGAACAATATCAGTCTTGAAGAGCTTGTCAGTTCGCTCAGAAGCCATGAGATAGAAATAGAGGAAGATGAGCCTCAGAAAAAGAACAAGTCTGTAGCATTAAAGTCCAGATCTGAAAGACGCAAATCTGACAGAACTAAAGCATTCCAGGCAGAAACTGAAGATGCTGATGACTCTGAACCAGAAGATTCTGATGATGAAGAAGAATTGTCCCTCCTAACAAGAAGAGTTAAACAACTCTGGAAAAAGAGGAACAACAACTTCAGAAGACCAAGACCCAGAGGGGATCGATCAGAATCAACCTCAAAAGGTAAAACTAACAAAGATATTACTTGTTATGAATGTAAAGAAACAGGTCACTACAGGAATGAATGCCCTAAGCTAAAGAAAGACAATTCCAGAAAAGAAAGTTTCAAGAAAAATACCTTCAGGACAAAGAAAGGACTAATGGCTACCTGGGATGATAGCGAATCTGGCTCATCAGAATTTGACTCTGATGAACAGGCCAATATGGCATTTATGGCTACCACATCCAGGAACAGTTCAGATGAAGAATCTGAAGAGGTATTTTCTGAACTCTTTCGATCCGATCTAGAATCATGCTTGTCAGAAACTCTTAGCTCATATCAGAAATTAAAACAAAAGTTTAAAGCAATAAAAGGCTGTCTTGAAGCAAAATTTGAAGAATGTGGCAAACTTGAGATGACAATTCTAAAACGAGAAGATGAAATCAGATCTTTAACATTACAAAGAGATGGAGCAATTAAACATCGTTTAGAACTGGAAGAAGCGTTATCTCAAGCTCCACAGACTTCAAATACGATAATTTATAAATACGAAGAAGCCTTTCAAGAATTTCTGAAAAATGGGATAGGAAGGAGTGTTATGGCATCCATGATTTATGGAGTCAGTCAAAACAATAAAAATGGAATTGGGTACGATCCTAAGGAAGATAAAACTTCTACTAGTGACCAACTCAAATCTCCATTTTCATATCACTATACGCACACACAAGAACAAAAATTTGAAAATGCTAGAAAACCCAAAGTTATAAGACACTCTGGGAAAACTAATCAGAAAGGACCCAAGAGACTCTGGGTACCAAAAGATAAGATTGTTTATGTTGCAGATATCCTATGCAGCAAATTTCAGACACCAGTCATGGTACCTGGACTCTGGATGCTCGCGACACATGACGGGAAGAAAGTCTATGTTCCAAAGCCTGGAACTTAAAGACGCTGGATTCGTAGGCTTCGGAGGAGATCAGAAAGGAAGGATCAAAGGCTCCGGAACTATTGGTAATGGTACTCTTCCCTCTATATCTGATGTTCTTTTCGTAGAAGGATTAATGCATAATCTGTTATCCATAAGTCAATTAAGTGATAACGGTTATGACGTGATCTTTAATCAAAAAACATGTAAAGCCATAAATCAAAACAATGGTTCAGTCCTATTCACAGGCAAGAGGAAAAACAATATTTATAAAATTAATCTTTCTGATTCAAAAGAACAAAATGTGAAATGTCTGATGTCTGTTCACGAAGAGCAATGGGTATGGCATAGACGCTTGGGCCACATTAGCATGAGAAAACTATCTCAGCTAAATAAACTCGAGTTAGTCAGAGGCCTACCTAAACTGAAGTTTTCTTCAGATGCTCTATGTGAAGCATGTCAGAAAGGAAAATTTTCAAAAACATCATTAAAAAAGAAAACTATTGTTACTACCTCTAAGCCTCTGGAACTTCTCCACATTGACTTATTTGGTCCTGTGAAAACAGCATCAGTCAATGGAAAGAAGTATGGACTACTCATTGTTGATGATTTCAGTCGCTGGACATAGGTGAAATTCCTAAAACACAAGAGTGAGTCTCACTCTGTATTCACTAGTTTCTGCTCCAAAGTGCAAAAAGAATTTGACTCTAAAATCATCAGAGTCAGAAGTGATCATGGTGAGGAATTCGAAAATAAATCCTTTGAGGAATTATTTGACTCTAATGGAATATCCCATGATTTCTCCTACCCTAGAACTCCACAACAAAATGGAGTTGTAGAGAGGAAGAATAGGACACTCCAAGAGATGGCCAGAACTATGATCAACGAAACTAATGTGGCTAAACACTTTTGGGCAGAAGCTGTAAATACAGCGTGTTACATTCAGAATAGAATCTCAATAAGACCTATTCTGGAAAAGACTCCCTATGAACTATGTAAAGGAAGGAAACCAAACATTTCATATTTTCATCCAGTTGGATGTTCTTGCTTTATTTTAAACACTAAAGAACATCTGAACAAGTTTGATTCCAAAGCACATAAAGGTATTATGTTAGGATACTCAGAACGCTCTAAAGGCTACAGAGTATACAATACAGAAACCAAAATTGTGGAAGAATCAATTCATGTCAGATTTGACGATAAGCTTGACCCTGAAAAGTCAAAGCTAGTTGAAAATTTTGCAGATTTAGAAATCACTCTTGCAGGATCTGATAAAGCTCCAGAAGCAACTGCCACTCAGAACTCTGAGGAAATTAATTCCCCAGTAATCCCAAAGAAAGCTAAAAGTCGTATCAACGTATCTGAAGATTTGATTCTGGGCAACAAAGACGAACCTGTTAGAACCAGATCTACCTTCAGGACCTCTGAAGAGACTCCTCTGGGACTAGTGTCCCTGATCGAGCCTACGTCCTGTGATGAAGCACTTCAAGATAACGACTGGGTTTCAGCTATGCAAGAAGAGTTAGATCAATTCACAAAGAATGATGTCTGGGATCTTGTTCCCAAGCCCAAAAGCACTCACGTTATTGGAACCAGATGGGTATTCAGAAACAAGCTGAATGAGAAAGGAGAAGTCGTCAGAAACAAAGCTCGATTGGTAGCTCAAGGTTACAGTCAACAAGAAGGTATTGACTACAATGGAACCTTTGCTCCAGTCGCTAGGTTAGAATCTATTCGTCTTCTTGTATCTTTTGCTATTAACCATTCTATTAAATTATATCAAATGGATGTCAAGAGCGCATTCCTTAATGGTTATATATCAGAAGAAGTGTATGTCAACCAACCTCCAGGTTTTGAAAATCCAAATTTTCCAGAACATGTTTTTAAACTTAAAAAATCTTTATATGGACTTAAACAAGCTCCCAGAGCTTGGTATGAACGTTTAAGTAACTTTCTTCTGGAACACAATTTTATCAGAGGGAAAGTTGACTCCACACTTTTCTGTAAGAACCTTAACAATGATCTCATGATATGTCAGATATATGTTGATGATATTATTTTTGGTTCTGCTAACGCCTCTGTCTGTCAAGAATTCTCTGAGTTAATGCAGACAGAATTTGAAATGAGCTTAATGCAAGAACTAAAGTTCTTTCTCGGAATTCAAATTAACCAAACTTCAGAAGTCACGTACGTTCATCAAAGCAAATACATAAAAGATGTTCTGAAGAAATTTGACATGGCTGAATGCAACTCTGCAAAGACTCCCATGCATCCAACATGCATTCTTGAAAATGAAGAAGTCAGTAAAAAGGTTTGTCAGAAGCTCTATCGTGGTATGATAGGCTCCCTTCTCTATCTGACTGCTACTCGACCTGATATTCTCTTTAGTGTCTGCCTCTGTGCCAGATTCCAATCAGATCCTAGAGAAACTCACTTAACAGCAGTTAAGAGAATCTTCAAATATCTGAAAGGAACTCCTAACCTGGGCCTGATGTATGAGAAAACATCAGAGTATAGACTTTCGGGTTACTGTGATGCAGATTACGCAGGAGATAGATTGGAACGAAAGAGCACCTCTGGAAATTGTCAGCTCCTAGGAAACAATCTGATATCCTGGGCCAGCAAAAGACAGTCAACTATCGCTCTATCAACTGCAGAAGCAGAATATATCTCAGCATCACTGTGCACAACTCAGATGCTCTGGATGAAGAATCAGCTAGAAGATCTGCAAATCTTCGAGAGTAACACTCCTATCTTTTGTGATAATACTGCTGCCATTTGTTTAAGTAAGAATCCCATTTTACACTCCAGAGCTAAGCACATTGAAATAAAACATCATTTTATTAGAGACTATGTTCAGAAAGGAATAGTAACATTGAAGTTCATTGATACAGATCATCAATGGGCAGATATATTTACTAAGCCTTTAGCTGAACATTCAAAATTGCCCTGAATAGATTGTGCCTCTGAAGATGTAAAATGAGACTCTGACATAAACAAATGAGCTTCTGCCTCTGACTCTGATACTTCTACCAAGTTAAGAAGATATCTGAGTTAGAAATCTCCAGGAACCAATCCCTTGGTATTCCTGAAGATCAGATACATCAAACCACGTGGAGCACGTAGCGTCTAACCTTGGAACTTCTAGACAGTTGTCCAGAAGAAATTCAAAGGGAAGACGTTTGAGATCTCCTCGAGCAGTGTGCATACTGTTGGGATTAGACATTCATTAATGAGCCATAATCATTTCTCCCTCTAAGCGTGCTAACTTGATTTTTGTGCTAACGCTGTTTTATGTGTCGTTTTGCATGCGTTTTTGGTTAGGGTATTTAAACACTCCTCTCACACTTCACACACTTTTCACTCTCACTCACTTTCTCAAACCAGTTCTCTGAAGCATTTCTGCAAGCAGTTCATCTTCATCTCGTTCTTCCTCAACAATGGATGCTCAACAACAATCAGTTTTCAACTATTCTCAACAAATGGAATCCAGCAACACAGCCCAAAGCACAAGCATTCCCACTCCAATCGTTACAGACGTAACCATCACTCCAGTATACAAGGAACCCCATGTTCTTGATCGTGAGCCTCATATCAACCTGGCAACTCCCTTTGATAAACTGGATGTGTTGTGTGAATCACTTGTGGATTTCAACAACATGAAGAGGAATGGAGTAGACCTAACTGAAGAACTCCGTCAACAAGGTTGGGAAAACTACTTTCAACGGCTCTATGGCCCTGTTTACCCAAACCTCATCAAAGAATTCTGGAGATTTGCTGACGCTGACGACCACTTCATAGTCTTCTATGTATTGGGGGTCAAGATAGTGATTACTGAAAAGTCAATTGCCTCATTAATGAACATGGAGAAAGCTGGAGGAAGAAGGATATACGACATCAACCCTAGGTCAAAATACATTGCTCAGGAAATCAACCCCACCATCTTCAAACTCGACACAGAAGGCAATCCATCAAAGAACAAAGAACTTCATCAGAACCTCCGAGTATGGCTCAAGATCATTCTGGGTACCATTCATCATCGCCCAACATCAAATTCATCAGACTACATCAATACAGATCAGAAATGTATTATGTATTGCATTTACAAGGGTTTGAAGCTCTGCCTCCCAGCACTACTCTTCAAATATCTCAGAGACTCCGTACGGGAGACCAGAAACAACATGAAACCCAGAACCTACATCCCTCTAGGAAGACTTCTCTCTGACGTATTAATAGAAAATGGGCTCGTAGACCATCTGGAGAAGAACAAACTCATGGAAGATTTGGCAATAGATACTAGAAGGCCTCTGAACTCCAGAAATCTGAAGAGCATGGGAATTCTGAAGAAGATTCAAGTCAAACCTACGCTGGACACCTCTTGGGACGCTTTAAAAGATCAGAGGAAGCTGCCACATGGTCTCGCAAGGTTTTACAAGAATGAACCCAGAGAGGCAGTCCTCCACTATCTCCAACGTCTGAAGGATGAAGGAGTAGACATCTCAGACTTCAGACTAGACGATATGCTAGATTCAGAATCAGACTTCGTTAGGTTCAAAAGAGGTTCATCTGAAAAGAAGTCTTCAAGAGCGAAGAAAGCAAGGCTAGGAGAACCTTCTGAATCAAGACCTTCAGTGCCTCTGCAAGAATCTTCTGGTAAGTCTGCCCCTACTATTCCCTCTGAACCATTTTTGGCTTCCTCTACTCCTCTACCATCACCAATCTTCACCCCATCTGAAACCCCTCCTTCTACAACCAGAACCTCACAACCCTTACCAAAATTCAATCTTGCCCATACCTCTTTACCACCTTCAGAAGCTGAAGAATTAAATCAAACCACTTCCTCATCCACAACCCCAGAATCACCTCCATACTTTACCATCTCCTCAGATACAGAACACTCTGACCCATCTTCTCCAACCCTAGCCCAACTTCAGGCTCAAAACCTTGCCTCTCAACAACCAACACAACCTCCACCTGAAGTAACTTCACCACAACCAACCATCACTCTTTCTGTAGTTCAACCCTCTGACCCTCATACCTCTGACACTATCCCTCCAAACCCTTCCGTTGAATCTGAATCTGAATCTGAATCTGAACCTGAACCTGAACCTGAACCTCAAACACTAAACCTAAGCCCTCCAACCTCTCCACCTCAAACATCTAAACCTGAACATTCCTTGCTTACCCTAGAGGAAGCCATTATGCTGTTCGCAGAGGCTTCAGTACAAAAGGTCAAGTCTCTGACCATAAACTCTGGCATCAGTGATGATCCTGACTCTGTAAGGACACACTGGAACAGAGTCATTGGCTGGATGACTTCTGAGGCTTTCAAACTGAAGCACATCTCTGAGCAAGTCAGAAACGACTTCATCAGAGATGCTGAGGCAAGACTACAGGAGAGACTTGCCAGAGAAGCTGAAGAAGAAGCCAGAAGGCAAGAAGAAGAAAGAGCCAGACAAGCAGAAATCCAAAGGGCCAAGGAAGCTGAGGCCAAAGCTTTAGCTGACGCTGCTGCTGCTGCTGCTGCTGAAGCTGAAGCAAAGACAGCTGCAGAAGCTGAAGCCAGAGCTGCTGAAGAACAGAGTGCTCTGACTCAGGGGGAGTCCTCTTCTGTCATTCCTATGGTTCTCAAGACGCTTGAAGAACTTCAGAAAGACCAGAAGGAACTCAGAGCCAGAATGGATAAACAAGACACCGTCAACGATAATATTCAGAACATGCTGGCTCAACTGCTTCAGAGAATGCCTCCTCCTCCCAACCCTTAGGCACTTAGGATCTTTTGTTTGTTGCCTTGTTTTTCCTTGTTTCTGATGTTTGTTTTTTCTTGTCCTTATCTCTGTTGTCTGCTATCTGGATATATAAAATGCTGTTTCTTGATTATTTTTGTTTAAGTCTTTTTGATTCTGACAAAAAGGGGGAGAAATCAAATATAACTCTGATGAAAAATTGCCTAATTCCTTAAGCACTCTGCAATATACTTCTAATTCCTTAAGCACTCTGCAACATACTTTTCTTAAAAATAAATTTCTAACATTGGACTTAAGAAATTGCAGAAGGTATCGAAACTTCATTGCTTGGAAGCCCCGGTAAGAACTTTTGAACTCCCTAGCCCATCTCAGGGGGAGCTCACTTCTATCTGATCTGATTCTTTTAATGTTTCATCTGCTAATTGAGTTTGTTTTGTCATCATCAAAAAGGGGGAGATTGTAAGAACAAAAACTGTTCTACAACAGATTCTGAGATTTTGATGATAACAAAGGATGAAACCAAAAATGGCACTCTAACGAAAAGTTTCTAAGTGTGCAGGACTCTAAACAAAAATAAAGGAATCTGATTGCGTCATCAGATACAGAATCATATCAGATACAAATTACCAGAAGATCAGAAGCATCTGAAGTAGAAACACGCTCAAGAAGTTCTAACCCTGAGCAAAACAACAGAATATCAGAAGCATCTCAAGAAGGAGTGCACTCTAGAGGCTCTGACTCTGAACAACGGTATATCATTCTAGAAGCTCTCAGCGTCATCTGAAGACATCATCAGAACTCTTAAAGATTCCCAGAGCCACGCAGACTCTGATTTTGGACTTCCTTATAGAAAGAGTAACGGCAACTTCAATCTCAAATGGAAAGAAACTATTATTGGAAAGAAGTTATTCAGGGAGACAAAGTTGTTTTGGCAAGAAACAATAGAAGTTATGGCATTAATTTCTATTCAAGACAAAATCATTTGCCATCAATTTCAACGGTCCTTTCACCCCTATATAAAGGACAACAAACAACATTGAGAGATACACCAACGCACATAAACGTTTTACTCTCTCTCTCTCTCTCTCTCAATCTTTCACGAAGCTTTTGCTTAGAACGTGAAACATTCTTTTGATCTTACTGTTGTAATATTTTGCTTATCCTAGAAGCACTATAGATTACATTGTCTTTTTATCTATTGTTTTATTTCCTCAAGTGACTCTGCGCAGTCTGTATACTATCTTAGACGTTGGTTGTAAACTATCTTTCAAGAATAGTGGATTAAGTCCTTGTTGAAGGCGAAATCACCTTGGCCGGGTTGACTGGAGTAGCTTTGTGTTATAAGCGAACCAGTATAAATTCCTTGTGTGGTCTTTGTCTGAAAAAGCGCTTATTTTCCAAAACAATTCAAACCCCCCTTCTTGTTTTTCTCACCTTCAGGAATAACTTCAATAAATGCTCAACATGCTCTTCTTCATCACTTGATTTGGCAATCATATCATCAACATAAACTTCAATCTCTTTATGCATCATATCATGAAAAAGAGTAGTCATAACTCTCTGGTACATTGCACCAGCATTCTTTAAATTGAAAGGCATCACTTTATGACAGAACGTTCCACAGGGTGTAATGAATATGGTCTTCTCCATATCGTCAGGTGCCATATTGATTCGATTATAATCGGAAAATCCATCCATAAATGAAAAGACTTTGAAATTAGTTGTATTGTCTACCAACATGTCAATGTGTGGCATAGGAAAATCATCTTTGGGACTAGCTTTGTTCAAATCTCTATAATCAACGCACATGCGTACTTTTCCACCTTTCTTCGGCCCAGGCACAATGTTGGCCACCCACTGTAAGTACTCGAAGGTTACAAGAAAACCATTATCAATCTGCTTATGAACTTCCTCTTTGATCTTTATTGCCATATCAGGATGAGTTCTTCTCAATTTCTGCTTGACCGACGGGTATTCTGGCTTCAACGGCAATCTATGCTCCACAATCTCAGAGTCCAACCCATGCATGTATTGATAGGACCAAGCAAACACATCAGAATACTCTCGAAGAAGATCAATCAACCCCTTCCTAGCTTTTGGACACAATTGACACCCAATCTTGACTTCCTTCACATCAACATCGGAACCCAAGTTGACTAGTTCAATCTGCTCTTCAAATGGCTGAATGGCTTTTTTCTCGTGCTCAAGCAAACGAGATAATTCATAAGATACTTCTTCATCATCAATCTCTTCCTCGACTTCAAACACAGGGAAATCAAAGTTTGGAGAGGGACTAGGATCATTGTATTCAATGGGTTTGAGAACCAACCTGCATAATGATTTGATATTTTGATTTTAGAGAAGTGGAGTGCGACCAAATATTATGCAGACAGAAGATTATTATTTATTTATGTTTTTTGTGATTACCATTTTTCAGAAAAAGCAAGAAGTAAAAATAAAACATCATATATGTGGATGAATAAAATTGTATTATATTGATGATAATAAGGAAAATGCCCAACAATGTTCACTTCTCCCTTAGGCATATGAGAAGGATTTTTATTTAAAATAAATGAAAACAAATTACTTAGAGCGATGAATAACAGTAGGAACATCAACAACAACCCAATTGTTGCAAGTCTGGCCATGCGTCACAAAGTTGGCGTAAGCTTCGTCTTCATCACCAGTGTCCTCAATAATGGCAGCTGAGTGTTGATCATTCCCATGAATGAACCCTCCACTGCTGAAAATTGGTTGCACAACTTCAGTTCTGGTGCCAAACGGCCCTGGTTGAAATCCCAATCCAACTTTATTCTTATGCTCGACAATCTCCACCATACGACCCTATTTGTCAATGCTGCCAGTTTGAATAGCGTCTTGCGCATCTTTCGAAGAAGACGTGCATGCCCCAGTTTTATTTATTTCATCAGTAATAGATAAGGCTTGGAACAACGTTCCAACCTCCTCCTCAGCATCAACGTACATGAAAGATGACAAATGACTTACTAACAATGCCTTCTCTCCACCAACAACGACAAGCTTGCCATTCTTCACAAATTTCAGCTTCTGGTGTAGAGTAGACGTCACAACTCCTGCTTCATAAATCCATGGCTTTCACAACACAACAACTATATGCCGGGTGGTTATCCATTACCTGGAAAGTAATTTGGAAATCACTCGGACCTATCTTCACTAGAAGGTCCACTTCACCAATGACAGTTTTACAAGAACCGTCGAACACCTTGACAATTACGCCGATGTACCTAATTGGGGCGCCTTGGTAAGAGAGTCTTGATAAGGTTGATTTCGAAATCACATTCAAAGATGACCCAGTGTCAACCAACACATTCGACAAAGCGTCCTCCTTACAGTTCATTGAAATATGCAATGCCAAATTGTAATTTCTGCCTTCCTCAGGAAGCTCTTCATCACAAAAGCTTTGATTATTACAAGAAGTGATGTTGACAATTGTGTGGTCAAATTGATCCAAGGTCACATCATGTTCAACATAGGCTAACTCTAGAACTTTCTGCAATGCCTCCCTATGTGCTTCAGAATTAATCAGTAGTGACAACACGAAGATCTTTGATGGAGTCTGGAGCAGTTGCTCTACAATATTGAATTCACTTCTTTTAATCAGCTTTAAAACTTCATCATCATCGTTAGTCTTCAATTTGCTGGATTCACCATACTGACACATTGAAGCGCTAACTGAATTCACTATTGGAATCTCTGCCTTCTTACTTGTGAAAACATCTTCTATTTCTTTTGGAAAAACTTGACCGAACACACGGCCGCTACGGGTCACCTTTGCTATATCTGCAATATTTACCATGGAGTTTGTGACTGGTAGAGGAACCTCTTGACCATTCTCAATCATTGTGGCATTACATTGATATGGTACAACTTTATCGGATGCATACGGAACAGGGTTCGCTAACCGTATAACCAACGGAGATATCGATCTATTGACATTATTACTGTTTCTGCTATCAAACTAAATAACTACCTTCTCAGGGGTCTTAAACACTGGTACAATTACATTCACCTCATCTCCCAAATGACGGGACTGGAAAATCTGGATAAGCCCTTCATCCATCAGCCTTTGAATATCCCTCTTGACAATAACACATCCACGAGGGTTCACACTGCAAATCACACAACCATCATGGTCATGCTCACATTCACTAACCAAACAGATGTCTTTATGCATTGCCACTAGGGATCTTATGATATAGTGGACGTCATAAATCTTGAACTCACTAGGACAACCATCTACCATGTTGACAAAAACGTTACTATGAGCGGGCAAAGGATTGGCTTTCACATTCGGCACTCTATCCTCAAAGGACACCATTCCACTCTTCACAAGCTTTTGGACCTCATACTTCAGTGGATAGCAGTTCTCTGTATCATGGTCAGGGGCTCACTGGTGAAAAGCACAGTGTAAATCAGGTTTGAACCACCATGGAAGTGGCTCAGGAATCTGCGGATGATTTCTTGGTTGAATTATATTTTTGAGGACCAATGACGGGTATAGTTCAGCATAAGACATATGAATAGGTTCAAAAGAGACATTCTTCCTGTAGCGGTAAATTCATGACCATCAAGCTATGGATAAGCTAGACGTCAATTAAATAAGAGTCGCCACCGCGCTTTTATTGTTTCCAAGGGAAAAGGGAAAAGTATGAACAAAACCCAAAAGATAAGAAGTTTTCAAATCAAAACTAGGTATATCATCATCCAAAAGAGGGCTAAAAGAAAACTCGATTACAGGATAAATATTCGACTCCACAAAAGGGATACGAATCTTACTCAATTGGGGAAGAACAAAAGGCTTCAGACCCGAGAGTGCATGAGATATACTATCTATTACAGTCAGAACGTAGATAATATACTCGCATGGACGATTATCCACAACCAGTTACTGGGTTAATAAAGGATAAATCGACCGAAAAGAAAAGGCATCGGGATACCGAAACTAGGTATATAATGATAACCAATTCAGGGGAGAAACAATCGTTACCAACAACAACAAGGTAGACGAGAGATGACCCGCTGGGGATAAATTGCGTAATCAGGGCAACTATCCAAGCAGATGAGGGGATATCATCATCGAATATTGGATGAAGATAACTGTCACCAATTAAAGATGAGCAAAAATAGTTACTCTGCAAAAAGGGAAGAAATAGGGTTTACAACTACCGGTATGAGGATAGAGAAACACAGACTCCGCCGGGGATAATAATTACTAATTATTGAGCAATTATTCATTTACCACGGGGAAACAGGAAAAGAGTCTCAAGAGACCGATCTAGGATCAAACTAGATAGGCACACCAAATCAAGACTTGTCCCGGTGAGGATATAACTCAATGGGGAAAACCATCCAAGTATATGTGTTGGGAAGGAACAAAAACAATCAACATCCACGAGGATATAACCTGGTGGGGAATATTGAAGAAAGGATAAACGCTTTCTGCCTATGGAGCTGAATCTATATGGAGAGATCAGACACACACATCTGCTTGGGGAAATATATCACCAAATAGCAGGAGACAACAAACAACGATATATGGCAAAGAATGCAACATGAATATCTGAATGTTATAATTATGCATGTATATGCGTGGTTTATGTATGATGTATGCTGACAGACAGACATATCTAACACAACCAGGTCCAGGACTCAACCACCCGGTACTACATCTCAAGAGAGAAAGCCAAGTTCATCGGGGAGTATCCAATCTGCTGGGGATCAGAGATACCAGGAAGCAAAGAACTCTGCAAGGGATGAATCATCAATCATTCCAGCTGGGGACGAGAGTTATCACAGACAAGGTCCACCACACCAACAACTCTACTGGGGAATCTATCCGAGGAGATAAAGGATTTATCGGGATCAACCACCAAATACCGCTCTTGCCCAAAGAGATCCAAGCTGCTGAGGAAGAAAGATTGCTACTCTGCTGAAGGGAAGAGAGGTGACTCTCAACAAGAAATCCACTTGGTAAGATAAACCACAAAAGGTTCCGGAGGGAGGAGATATAGTCATGCCAGGAATATGGACAAAAATCTTACCCTGTTGGGGATCGTACCACCCTTGGGAGAGCACTGAGGATCTCCTAAGTATCCTTTCGTCATTGTGAATGTTCACTTTGTTTAAAAACAAATTATAAAAAATTTGATCGTTTAAAACAATGATATTTCCCTAATCAAAACATGCAAAACATTTGTTGAATAGAAACAGATAAGAGTGCCAATAATTGGATAAAAGGCTCAAATTTATTTGATAGAATGGTAGTCTGCGAGTGGCAAGACTCCATAGATCTTTACAAATTTGAAATTGGTGATATATATTGGAAAAGGGCTACATTGAACATAATGACCATTTCTCCACCAATTCTGAATCCGATGTATTTGAAGCTTTGGCTGATAATGAGCAAGGATCTCTGACGGACGACAGTTGTAGAACAAAGTCTTGTCAGGATGCAGTTACTTGCCAAATCCCTAATTTTTGCCTAGATTTCCCCAGGATGAGGTACTCAATCTAGCGGGATACATATATCATTATTATATATTTTTTGTGTCTCTAACATTTTCCTGGATCGCCCTTTCGGGTTTTCAATCCACCGAGACGCTCATTTTTGCCTAAGCCGCCCTTTCGGGTTTTCAACTTAGCGAGCTATTTAGTTTTTATTTTTTAGGCGAAGTATTTCTTGACTGCATCTGAATTCACAGGACGAGTGAAATCCTCCCCATCCATAGTTGTAAGTATCAAAGCACCGCCTGAAAAGGCTCTCTTAACAACATACGGACCCTCATAGTTTGGAGTCCACTTGCCCTTGGAATCGGGCGCGAAAGACAAGACTTTCTTGAGCACAAGGTCACCTTCTCGGAACACACGAGGCTTGACCTTCTTATCAAAAGCTTTCTTCATCCTTAACTGACCGTGGCACATGGCAGTCAATCTCTTCTCTTCAATCAACTTTAGCTGGTCATAACGACTCTGAACCCATTCAGCATCAGTCATGGAACAAGGTAGTCATAGCTCGTTGGTACGTGGCTCCGGCGTTCTTCAAACTGAAGGGCATCACTCGATAACAGAATGTTCCCCAAGGTGTGATGAATGTTGTCTTCTCCATATCCTCGGGTGCCATTTTAATCTAATTATATCCGGAAAATCCATCCATAAACGAGAAGACTTTGAATTTAGCTGTATTATCTACCAACATATCAATATGTGGTAGAGGGAAATCATCCTTCGGACTAGCTTTATTCAAGTCTCTATAGTCCACACACATCCGGACTTTTTCATCTTTCTTAGGCACGGACACAATATTGGCCACCCATTGAGGATATGTAGAAGTCACCAGAAACCTCGCATCAATTTGCTTCTGAACTTCCTCTTTGATCTTCACTGCCATATCAGGATGAGTTCTTCTGAGCTTCTGCTTTACAGGCATGCACTCAGGCTTTAGAGGTAGGAAATGTTGCACAATATCAGTATCTAGACCAGGCATGTCTTCATATGACGAGGCAAAGACGTCAACATATTCTCGTAGCAACTTAATCAACCCCTTCTTAACAGATTCTTCCAGAAGTGCCCCAATCTTTACCTCTCGCACACAATCTTCAGACCCCAAGTTGACTGTTTCCAGATTCTCAAGATGCGGTTGAATGATCTTCTCTTCATGCTCAAGTAGCCGGGTGATCTCATCATGAATCTCTTCAACATCATCTTCCTCTGCCTCAAATACAGGGAATTCAAAATTGGGAGATGGTGTTGGGTCATTATGTTCAATGGGTTTAGAAATCAACCTGCATAATGATTTTGGATATGAAAAGCTTTTTAGAAATCAAACAAGGAAAATCATTATGCATATGAAAAAGATCGATTTTATTCTATTTTTTAGGGTTTTATGTGATCACCAATTTCATGCAAAAGCAAAAAGGGAAAATAAATGGAAAAACAAACATTTAACATGAATTTATTGAATGAAAATATCATTGTATTTATGCGCCATCAATGTCATCACTCCTCCTCTTGGCATGGGAGAAGGGTTTTTAAACAAAGTGATCATTACGTTGACTTATGGACAACTGTTGGAATATCCACAGCGACCCAATTGTTGCAGACCCCTCCAGGGATGATGAAATTGCCAGAATCCTTTGTATCTTCTTCTAAAACGACAACAACCTCCTCATCTAGACCAGTGTGGATGAAACCTCCACTCTTGAATAACCCTTGCTTGTTGAAAGTACCAGAAGAAAAACCTATGCCAGCCCGGGACTCGTTGTCTAAGTGATCCATCAGTTTTGAAATGTTGGCTCTAGTGTAGTACCGGTGAGTCAGCTTGTCTTCAAAATAAATGAAGGACACAGAGTTAGACCACAGGGCAAGGGACCGGAAACAAGACCTGTTTATGCATATGATGCATGCAATGCTTGTGCATATGATTTTTTTTTTATTTCAAAGAAACTTTAGAGTTTTATATGCAAATTTTGGAAATATCTCATCAAATAATATCAGGGAAAAGAAGTGCAACATCTTCAATCATATACAAGAGAAAAGGAAAATAATCGTCCTATGGATCCCTAGAAACAATCATCTAAAGCTCGGGACACGGGAAGATAAGATGCGCGAAGCCTCTTCACCTCCCTCTCGTAGGCTGCCTTCATATCAGCTTTCTCTTTGGCGAGTCGATCATACCTCCTCTTCCAGAACTTAGAAGACTGAGGAAGTAGAGAAGTCCATACATTATCAGGGTCATCAATAACCTGATGCTCAAGAAACTCAATCAACGCATCCTTCTCCTTAATCTGCTGAAGCAACTCTTCACGTTCACGGATGCAGGAACGTGAACGGTCTTCGTCTCTTAACTCCTCTACTCCTTGATTAGGGAGGGTTGAAGGCCCAACCATAATCATAGGTGTAGGTCTCGGATACTCGTAAGGCATGAGATACCCAGACGCCCTCTTCCTAACCCAAACAATGTAAGACTCCAAAGCGATGCAATTCTTAGGACCCAACTCTTTCCTTCCTTTCCTATGAATCTTGCGCCAAGCGCGGACCATCCTAGCTTTCAAGCCTTGGGGATCTTTACCATCCTGAAAGAATACACCCTCTAACAGAATGTTATTGGGTTTATCCTTTAAGGGGAACCCAAGCTGCCGACGTGCCAAAACAGGATTGTAGTTAATCCCACCACATGTACCAAGAAGAGGTACATTGGAGAATTCGCCACAAGAGTCAATAATCCGCACACCATCATACACATGGTTATACCAAGAGATATCATCATTAGTGAGAGACATAAGTCTCGTGGACCACCGTAGACATTCCTTGTTCTCCTTGAAAGCGACGTCTGAGGTAAGTGAGAAATAAACCACTTATACAACAGAGGCAAACAACACATAATGGCACCACCACTTTTGCATTCCTCATATGCAAAGAGAAGTAGGTATCACCCAACAGAGTCGGAACGGGATTAAGAGTATAGAAGATCCTAATAGCGTTCACATCCACAAACTTGTCGATGTTGGGGAACAATACCAATCCATAGATGAGAAGTACAAATATGGCTTCAAAGGCATCCTCACTCATGGCCTTCCCATATATAGTAGCTTGAGCAATGAGGAACTCAGAAGGGAGACCTTGAATTCCACCTTTGGTAGTCATATGAGCACCAACCAGAGATTCATCTATGTGTAACAAGTCAGATATCTCTTGAGAAGTAGGAACACTCTCCATGCCACTGAACGGCAACTGATCCAGAATAGGTATGCCCACAAGATAGGTATACTCCTCAAGTGTATGCAAAAGCTGGAAATCCGGAAACGTGAAGCAACGGTACAAGGGATCATAAAATTGCACCAATACACTCATCAATCCTTCATCCACCTGAGTAGTCAGAAGAGGAAGAAGCTTCCCAAAATGAGCCTTGAAACCCAAGGGATCTAATACATAAGGTGTCAAATTCCTTAACTCTTTCAAGTCTGGTTGTCTGAAACTGTACTTCTTTGTATTCCTTCTTTGTCTTTCCATGTCTAAAATTTTTGCAAATAAACCCCTTAAGTTCCTTGAAATTTTTCTTATTTATTGATGATATGGATGCAAATGGGTGCATGAATGCATGAATGCAACAATCACACTCAAGGATCAAGCAAAGCACACCAAACAAAGGTCATGGGATGGATAATGTTATCCTTAATATCAATCATCCATTTTGGTGGATTATGGTTTACACCTTATCAACACCCAAGTTCCATTGATATTAAGGATTCATGAACGGATCAACCATGAATCAAGGGTTTGTTGTAAGTCACGAGCATGGAGTTAGGTTAAGAACCACCCAAAAGGGAGTGTACTAGGGTTTAAACCTGCCAAACATGTTCTACAAGAGGTTCCCATAGTCATCATCCCATCTTTCGGATATTATTGGAGAAACGACTACTCGTATTCCGAAAATATTCTCAAGAGAGACTCTTATGAGTGTAGTATCGCGTAACAATCGTATCAAATCTTACACTTGAACGACTTTCGCACTACATCCTAAGAATAGGCCAAGATGGGCTTGGTAAACTAAGGTCCTTGGCTTCTAAGGTCTATATTGGACAGAGAATTGTCTAACCACAACTTACTTGTGTGACATTATTGATCCCAACATGACCTCCACCAAGTGAAGGGGGTTGCAAGTCAACTTGCTAAGGAATAAATCCACACAAGTCGACAAGACTATGCCATTCTCCTATCCTAAGTGCACTCGAGTTCGGGTATAGAACTCATCTCACAAAGATCACCAAGCATACAAGGAATTAATATTCAAACAATTCAATCATTACATACAATACAGTAATCCCAAATTGCACAAAAATATGTCACACAAAGAAAAATATACAATACAACAAATATGAAAAGTAGGCAAAACCCACTAGGCAAATCTCTGATCCCCAGCAGAGTCGCCACTTTTCTGTAGCGGGGTATTCATTACCATTAGAGATATTGACTAAATCCAAGGTAAATCATACAAAGTCGAGTCACCACCGCACTTCTATTTATCCAAAGGAATGGTTAGAAAGCGAACAAAAACCTAAAAGTTTTATCGAATCAAAAACTAGTAAAAATGTCAGAGATCTGGGTAAGGGGGTTGGTTATGCAATGGGAAGGTGTTAGGCACCCAAAGCATCCTAGGTACTCCTAGGGAGCCCTTTTCACATTTGTTACAAAGGTTGTTGTTTTGTGAAAAATTATTTGTGCAAACATGATTGAAGGGATGAGAAAAGCGTGTATGTTTATCTAATGTACTACTTACTAAAAGAAGGGTCAAAAGAAAATGACTCGCACGGAGGTCGCATCCACTGCATACGTATCTCATCTGAATCTGAGAATCAGAGTCTTCGTAGCTCGGCTACCTATGGGTTAAAGAGGAGTGTGCTCGCTAAGACATCGCGTCTTATGCCTACGTAT
This sequence comes from Lathyrus oleraceus, assembly GCF_024323335.1. Classification (NCBI taxonomy): domain Eukaryota; kingdom Viridiplantae; phylum Streptophyta; class Magnoliopsida; order Fabales; family Fabaceae; genus Lathyrus; species Lathyrus oleraceus. The sequence goes on along the minus strand of NC_066585.1, from coordinate 520,136,573 downwards.
CTCATCTGGGATGAAAATCAGAGCAAAACGTAGTTCGACCACCTATGGGGTAAGGGTTGTGTTTTGGGGTGAACGACGTTACTACACAATCTACCGGATGCTCGACCTTTGAAGACTTACTCGCCTGTAGTAGAAGGAGATAATGTGTTCTTAGGAGAAGAAAAATCAATGAGTTTGGGGTTTTTAGGGATGCTTATGCAAAAGGGCAGTCCTAGATGAAGGAACCGCGCTACCTTAAATGACATGCCACGAGAGGCTATACGAAACCTAAGAATTCGGTAACATGCGGGAAAAGTAAAGGGATCGAGAGATCTACCGTACGGATAAAGATCCGAAGTAACAACAATTAGATAAATAAGAAACCCAAAGACTCTTCCAAGCTAAACACCATCAAAGAAAGCGAGTAAGTACAGGTAATCGGAATAAACCTCCAGGTGGTATCTCACAAATGAAGTGGAACACCAGGCAAGCCATCTCTGCAAGAGTCATGTGAGCCCTCACAAAAAAACTCAACAAACAGGTTAGAGTGACAAGACGGGGCACAATCAAGGGTTGCCTCAAATCAAAATGTAACCACATGAATCATGCCATTAAAATTCATAAAAAAGAGCTCACAAAAAGCAACAAAGTGTAGGAGGCCTAAACCTCTTGTCAAACACATGCATCAAAAGGGTATCAAATTCACCCATAATACCTCATACATTCAGAGCATTCAAATTAAAAGCATAAAGTAATGGGAATAAGGCAAACCTGACTGGAGAGATCGAATGAAATTGAATTGCCCGGTTGGGTTTGCAAAGAACTCTTAGGGTTTATATGAGAGGGAATTGGTTCTTTGCCGATGAGTTCCCTTCAGTCTCTGGAGATTGCTCTGAACTCTGTTAGCTCTTCTCTCACTATCTTTTTCCCTGCCAAGGTAATAGGAATAGAATGGCCTTTTGTTTCACTAAAACTCCGAATTTATAACCTGATTTTTGTGGACCTGTGGGCTCAAATGAGAGAGGCCCAAGCCCAAAAAATTTCTGTTATATTTTATTTATTTATTTAATTTTTTTTTTCGTTTTTCGTTTTTTTTAAACACGTGGGATTCGCCTAGTGAGCATGACAATTCAAGAAATTCCTCTGAGCGTAGGTGATTCTGGTGGCTTTTCTTGGGACTCGCTAGGCGACCCATTCTGCTCGCCTAGCGAGCATGACAGCTCATGAACAAACTTTTGCTCCTTTAAGATTAACATTTTGACTGACGAATAGACCCCATTTGAACCTGTTGGAAGTATCTCAAGCCATTCCCTTGTGTTGACTGATAATCTAAATAGAACCCCCAAAGTGTCTTGGATGATACTCAAGCTTCAAACAAAAGATGTTAGTGACACATATTTGTGCTTTTGGTTAGTAAACAAAAGTAAGAGAAACAATGATGTATAATTCAAGCATGCTTGGTGATATCAAACCAATCACAAGAAGTCCCACCCAAAGGCAAAGGGAACCAAGATGCTAAATATCCTTGAGGCAATGCAAATGCAATGTTCTGATGCCATGAGGGATCTTAGGGTCAAAATTGGGGTCTTTCAAAAGTGGATTAGGATGCAAGGCAAAAGTGTGCAGCTATTTGAAGTTTTGATCCTTGCCAAATGATGCAGCCATGTTCGGACCATGCGCAGACCCCTCAAACCTTGTCCAAAATGGATGAAATTGGACTCTTTAGAAAGGTTAGATCAAGAGGAACAACTCCTATGTTGAACACTTTTACATTTGAAGCTTTTATCATGATGAATTTGGAGGTGGAAGTATGGAAAGTTTAACATGTCAAAAACTTTTCAAGTGTCAAGCCATATGTTCAATTATTCCACCTTGGCTAACTTTTTATGTGAGCTTCAAATGAGAAAAGTGTTTTCATCAAAGTTGTATCTATTTCAAAAACCTTTAAAATTATCACAAACTTGACCTTATTTGGATTTGGGATGAATGAGTTATGCATTTTTGAAGTTGAGGAAAATCACTTGTTCAATGGTATTGGTCCAAAATGACCTATAATGTATCCTCATATCACATGCTCATAAAAGTTGAATTAGCTCTTCCTCCAAACATAAAAGTTGAATTAGACACCTTGAATTTGATTTTGAAACTTGGAAATCTTTCATCTGATAAAAATTGAGCATGTTATGGCCTTGGGAAGTTGACCTCCAAATTAGGGTTTAGACAAAATGACCTATAATCTTTCAACATAAAAAATGACTTTCCAAGCAAAACTAGATCTAGACCTCAACATGAAATTTGTTTGGAATGTTATTTAGAGTAATGTTTCTCTTGAAATAATATTCATATGATGAAAAGTGTAGGAGATAGGGTCTAGGGGACCCCAGTTTTGATCAGATGAATTCCTCTGGTCAACCACCGTCAACCACCTTGCTAACTTGCAATTCTCTTGACTTTTGGGACTCATGGGAGATCATATATGCATAAGATTATGAAATTTTAAGTGTACCTTGAAATATTTGATCAATTGTTGAAGAATCTTGGTGAAGAAGTTACATAAGATACCCAGATGAACTAGGGTTTCCAAGGCAAACCAATCCCAAACTCTTGAAGAATTCTTGATTAAAATAACATGTAGATATCATAGGGACTCATATATGATTCCTAGAGCCAATATGGATCATTCTTGGTTGAGCTCTTAGCAATGAGGGTCTTAAACCCTATACATGAACTTGATAGATCAAAGGTGATCAAGTGCCCTACCTACAAAAGAGTTAGGCAAATGCAAAGACATATTTTTGGTATTTTTGTTAGGAAATGATAAAATACAAAGTATGATACAATCACATGGTGCATGGTGATCTCTCCCAATACAAGCCCAATGGATGAGGGGGGAAGGAGGATGCCAAGGTATGATCCCAATGCTAATGCATATGATGAGATAACACGAGGGATCTTAGGGTAAAAATTGGGGAGGTGAAGGTTAAAATCTTCATATCGACTCAGTAGAATGGGCTTAAATAACAACATATAGAAACAATTTTTGGTCCCTAAGAGACCTCAGGATGCATATGATATGAATTCTAAAAATACACTCTTTGTGGGGAATATTGCCACAAAGGAAAAGAATTCAGAGAGACTTAAAATCCGCAGGAGCGTTATGTATTCTGTAAGGAAAACTCACTGGGGAGACAAAGACTCTGGGGGATAAAGGGTTGTGCGTATGCCAGACTACGACCTAAAAATTATTGGGGGGACATGAGGAATTCCATGAAAAATGGAAAGACTCAGCCGGGGAGAAAAGGACATCTACAGGGGAAATAAATAGATCAGAGTAAAACTGAAATATTCGAACCATGCAGGAAAAGCGATTCGACTAAGGAAATGCGCACTCAACTAAACTAGGAAAGAAACAATCTTCAACATAGGAGGAGCAGAAATATATTATCCACTACCAATTACTGGGTACAGAGATAATAAAATCTTATAGGGAGGACATTCGTTACCAGTTAGGGTAAACATATCAAGGATGGCCCACTGAGGGCCGCCAGGAGGTGAATTCATTACCGGTTGTTGGGTAAGAATAGACTTGCTGGGGAAAGCTGAAAATAGGATTTACAACTACCAGTTACTGGGCAAAAGACCAAAGGGAGATAATATCCGTCACTAGTTAAAGTGAACATATCAAGGATAGACTCAAAGGAAAGAAAATCCGTCACCGATTAAGATGAACATATTAAGGATAGACTTGCATGGGGATGTTAAGGAGGATACCCGTCATCGATTAGGATGAACATATCAAGGATAAACCACCTGAACAAAAGAATAGGAATTGCATCTATCGAATGCTGGATAGAATACCATCAAAGAGAATATTCGTCACCGGTTAAGATGAACATTCAAGGATAGACTCCAAGGGGAAGAATAGGGATTACATCTATCAGTTACTGGATAGAAGACCACAAAGAGAATATTCGTCACCGGTTAGGATGAACATATCAAGGATAAACTCTGCAAAGGGGATAAAAGCAGGATTTACAACTACCGGTTACTGGGCAGAAGACCGCAAAGAGAAGGAAACTTGTCATCGGTTAGGACGAACATATCAAGGATTAACTCTATAGGAAACAAATAAGGATTACAACTACCTTTTTACTGGGTAGAATACCAGAAAGAGAATATCTATCACCGGTTAAGATGAACATATCAAGGATAAACTCGAAGCAGGGGAAGAAAATATCCGTCATCGGTTAGGATGAACATATCATTGATATACTTCCTGGGGAAACGTGAAAACGAATCCATTGGGGAAAAAGGGGTTACTTTTGTCGGGTATTGGGCAAGAAGTACCAAACTGCAAACTAAGAAGAATACTACCAGTTATTGGGTAATAGACTCTTAGGGGACCAAAAATATCTATCTAGGTAAGATCTAGAAAGAAATGGTCAGTTAAGACTCAACCCAATGAGGATATAACTCAAGGGGAGTGATTCCATCCAGATAATCAACTGGGGAGGAAACTGAAATAATAACCATCCACGAGGAAACAAACTCGGTGGGGAAAGGAGAAAGGTTAAAGTCTTTCTGCTTAAGGGGATGACACTTTACAATTGAAAGAGAACAAACACGCCAAACTCGAATGGGGATAAAGTACCACCATGACAGAGAATAAAATTAGAAGAATCTTGTAGCGGGGTATTCGTTACCTTTAGATTTATTGACTAAATCAAAAGTAAATCATACAATTCGAGTCGCCACCGCACTTCTATTTATCCAAAGGAAAGGTTAGAAAGCGAACAAAAACCGAGAAGTTTTATCAAATCAAAAACTAATAAAAATGTCAGAGATCTGGGTAAGAGGGTTGGTTATGCAATGGGAAGGTTTTAAAAGCACCCAAAACATCCTTAGTACTCTAAGGGAGCCCTTTTTGCAAAGTGTATTGTAGGTTGGTATTTGTGAAAATATTTGTGCAAACATGATTGGGGAGATGAGAAAAGAATATACAAATTATTTACAATTTTGTTGTTTGAATGGATAAACCCATTGCCTACGTACCATCACAAAGGTAGGATCAAAACATCGTAGTTCGGGGTAAAAATCTCAAAATAAGTTGGTGAATTGATTTGTCAAAAGCCCTAAGGTCTTTTGTTATCAAAGGGAGAAAACTCAACCTAAACCAACAATCCACCATGTGAGGAGAGCTTCAACATACTAGTGAAGGATCCACCCTATAATAAGTATGGAAGACTTATAGTCCAATCACTAAGGATAAGATGAGGTTTACATCAAGAACTATGATAACTCAAACCTATGTCTAATGTTTATGAAAAGGTTTTAAAAAAGGTGGTCATTGGAACCACAAAAATCACTTGAAGTGAGTTGTATTTACAAGTTAAAAGTATTCACAAAATGAAGTCAAAGTTGACTTAAGATTCAATTCAAAATAAGTATTAATGAAAAGAGTTTGAAAAATCAAAGGCATAAGGCCTAGGTTTCTAATTTGAAAATAATGTCAATGTTTGCACAAAATGAGTTTGGCTTGGGTTAGAGTGGAGAGAAGAAGAGAAGGGCTAGTCCTAAACATGCAAAGATGAGAGAAGAGAATAAAACCCTTGGAGTTCCTTTCTTGAGATCATAAAGATGATTCAAGATGCTCCTTTCCTTTGGACTTAGCAATTAACTCAAGCAATCAAACAAATATTCAATCAAGCTCTTAGGATCTCCATTTGACTTGTCTCTCTTAACTTGGATGCTTATGACAATGGTCGTTCTAACTATCTCAAGTTTGGAATCCCTATTACACAAGAACAAACAATCAAAAAGTTCACCATGCAATAAGTGGAATGGACAAAGAATGAGTTTAGATTAGAGGTCCCTTCAAATCAACTTCAAGATTAAGCATTCTAAAGGCATGAGGCCTAATTCTCTTCAACAAATTTAGCATTCTAAAGGCATGAGGCCTAGTTGCTCTTGAACTCCATTAACCATAGGTAAGGTCCTAATTCTAAGTCCTTTCTCCTTTTTGCATTGGTTCACACAAACAAAGACAAAACAATCACAAAGCAACAAAATATTGATATATAATATGTGCTCAAGTGAGCAAAAGGAAAATAGCATAAACATAAACATGAGCTCAAGTGAGCAAAAGGAAAAGGCAATATGAATAAATGATCAAGAAATTAAATTGCATTAAATTAAATTATAAGAATTAAATCCTTGAATTAAAAGTTAGTAATTAGTAATTAGTGTTAGTGTGCCATAAGGCAATTTAGCGCCGTGTTAAGCAATCGTAAGTGGACTAATATAGTAGTCACACCTATCTGAGGCCGGTCAATAACACTATAGGAAAATAAACACAAGTTAGAGATCATGACTAGTAAGCCAAGCTCCTACAACTTGTCATGCCAAAAGAAAAGAAGAATGACCTTGTATGGATTTTAGGTTTTTTGCTTGACCAAGAAGCAACCTATCTTGGACACAAAGCAATTCACTTGATCTTTGATCAAGTTGAATTTGATTTGGATCAAAGAAGTTTAAGCCTCTCATATGTCAAGGCTAACCACAAATCATTAACTCATTAGTCAAAAAAAAAAAAGAAGATGAAGAAGAAAATGAAATGGACAAAATGAGAATCCAAATGACATAATCAAAACACTATGATCAAATATGAATGGAATCAACATCAATCAATGGTAAACAGAAGTGAAATGAATATTAGAAGTCAAGAAAGGTCAAACATATTTTTGGTATTTTTTGGAATTAAAATAATACATAAAATAAAATGAATAAAGCATGGTCAAACTTCAAATTCAATTCAAATCAACTTGGATAAGTCCAATTGAATCATCATGAGTCTAACATGATCATACAATGTTTGACAAATTTTCTCAACATTTTTTGAAAACATAAACTATTTTAAAATCAATTAAAAGCATTAAAATATAACAGAAATGAATTAAAATCTCAAATAAACCTCAAATCAATTAAGAAATTGATGAGAATATTTTCATAGACTTATCGTGATCCAAATGTGTTAAGAAATTTTTTTTGAATTTTTGAATATCAAAAAGTATTTAAAACGAATTAAAAACTATCAAAAACAAAATAATTCACAAAAAATATTAAATGGAATCACAAAAATGATTAAAAATCAGATTCTGAAACTAGATTTTAAAAGAATTTTTTTGCAATTGGTCCCATATTTTTGTGATTTCAAATAAAAGAGTTATGAATTTTTGAAAACAAATGGAATAAAAGAAAAATAAAACATAAATTAGAAAATATGGAAAATCAGGGAACGCACGATCCATTTTATTAATTGACATGGACGACATCAACGGATCAGAGGTGCGCGCGCATCATGTACATGAGTCAAGCGCGAAACATAATGGATTTAAAAAAGTCAAATATAACAAAGGCTGAGATTAGATCATAGGAGTCAGATCCAAGGGCCAAGGGAGTTCCACGTGGGGAAGTTGGTGGAAACCACCGTCTTCTCCGGCGAGCAAACAGAAACCGCCACCAGTTGCAGGTTTTACAACCTCAACCAAATTGCATGATCTTTATACCAAATTAAAGCTGGGGTGATGTACATCACCCCTGTAACCTTGGATTTCTCTCAAGATCCCTATGGAAGGAGAAGTCTAAGATGGAAAATCCAGATGTTCAATCTGAAATGCACCAATTCATGAAATTAAAGCAACCATTGGCTTGCCTCTCACACGAGGTCTTCAGAGAACCAAGTAAACACAAGCAAAGCACAATATATGATGAGATTCGAATCAAAATAGTTGAGATGTAAACCTTTGAAGTGCAGCTTTGATGAGCACGATCCAACCAAACTGTTGCTTGTAGTTTGTTCTTGAGCTATGGTATGAGTGCAAGACTAAGGAATACGTGTTTAAGTTCAACTGATTTTGTTGAAATTCAAACTTGAAAAGAGAAATGAAAATTCAAAATTCCTTTAGTGTGGTTTGGATTCAATTTCTGCAGAGCTTCAGGTTGATTCCAGGATGAGAAATGAATGAAGCATGGCATGTATTTATAGTTGAAGCTGCAAGGAATGTGTGTGGAATCCGTGTGCATGAAGCTTTGGGTCCTCCATGCATGGGCCTGTACAGGTGCATGTGAGGCCCAAAAGCTGATGCAAATGAATGCTGAACACATACCAAATGGAAATGGATGTGTGATTTGAATTGCATTTGCTTGTGTAACAAGATTTCATGTGAAATGCATAAATGGTCACAAATGTTCCTCTCTTCGAAAGTCATACATAGAAATTCCAAACATAGGCATATGAGTAATGGTTGGAAAGGTCTTGACATAAGGAAAAAAAGCTATGTTGGAGAAAAATCCATTTGGAGTTTGGAAAATTGTGAAAATTGGCCATGAAGTTTGATGTACAAAACATGTCTTTGAAAAATTTGCCAAAAGTGACCAACTTCAAGCCCTTCTGTTCCAATGATGCAAGCCTCAAATGGAAACACCTACAACATCAAAGTTGTAGGTAATTTCAAGATGATTAATTTGGACTTCAATTTTGCATCCTTTGGATTTTTGATGAGAATGTTATGGGAACTTGAAGTTGGGCTTTTTCAAGATTCAATGGCTTTGGTCCAAAGTGACCTATAATGTTTTGTATTTTCACATGTATTTATTTTAGGATTATGAAATTTTGTCCAACATAACAATTGAAGTAAACATCTTAAGCTTTCCAATCCACTTTGTCTCCCCTCAAAATCATAAAAAATGAAGGAGTTAGGGCCTTGGGAAGTTGACCCAAAATTAGGGTTTCAGTTAAAATGACCTATAATGTTTTGAAATGAATTATGACCTTCTTTTTGATGAACATGAAAGTTGTTCATATGGTTCTTAAGAACATTTTTTCTCTTGGGGTAATATTCATTTGACAAACACATCAAAAGTTAGATCTCAGTGATCTTCAGTTTAGTCCAAACTTCAAATCTTGTTGAATGAATGATTGAGGGGCCTCACATGGGCTCATATATGCATAAAATTATGAATGAAAGAACTTCCCTTGATTGGATTTGATCATAAGTTGAGGTTGCTTCATGAGCAAGGCACAGTCAATGCACAGTTGAATTAGGATTTCCTTGGGAAGTAATCCTCAAGCCCTTTGGTTTATCTTGATCAAATTGACAAATTGAGGTACTTGTGAGACATATATGATGATTGAGAGGTTTCAGAACCATTGTCATTCTTGCTTTCATCTTCATCTGGCCATTTCAATGAGCATAGGAGCCTTCTAGGAGCCTTGGATCTCATGATTGCTTGAGCTTCAAAACTGAACAAGTTAGTGACATATTTTTGTGCTTTTGGTTAGTAAACAAAATAAGAAAAGCAATAATATAAAATTCAAGCATGCTTGGTGGTCTCAAACCAACTCACACAAGTCCCAACCCAAGGGTAAAGGAACCAAGATGCTATGATCCTTGAGGCAAAATGCAATGAGCAATGATATGATGCCATGAGGGATCTTAGGGTAAAAATTAGGGTCTTACAGATGCCCCTATTTAAGGTCATTCTAGTCGGAGATATGAAGGTTAAAATCTTCGTCTCGACGTGGTAGAATGGGCTTAAATAATAACAAAGAGACGAACTTTGGTCCCTAAGAGACCTCATGATGCAAATGTATGTATGCAAAAGTTAATACTCTATGGGGATATATGTCCACAAAGGAAAAAAAATCAGGAGAAACTGAAAATCCAGAGGAGTAATACACTCATCAGAAAGACAGAGACTCTGGGGAGAAATAAGGGTAAAATGTGTGAGCAGGTCACGACTTAAGAAACTTGCTGGGAGACACGACGGGATTCCATGAAAATAAATCAATGGAAAGACTCGAGCTGATGCAAAGATGCATATATTGGGGAATATGCCAATACAGCAAAACTATCCACAAAGGATACATCGGATAAAAATCCGGACTCAGGTGGGGATGTCCACAAAGGACTCAGCTGAGGAGGAAAGCAATGACATTTTACCGATTACTGGGTAATAAACTCGAAAAGAGACATGTGATCAAAGACCGGTATAAGGGTGAAAGAACAACAGGCTCAGGGAGAGAGAATATCTAAGACCGGTATAAGGGTGAGAGATATCTATCATCCAGACATCTGAGGAAAACCTAAAAGGTATATTTTAGATCAGGAAAATCTGACTCCTCAATGGACAAAAAGTCATAATAGGGAGCAGAAGGAAGGAACACCAGGGATACCGGCTACTGGGCATATAATAGGTGACCAACCAGGCGTGAATTGGGAATATATATCCAAAACACTCATCATCCGAAGGGAGGGCTGAAAAAGAAAACTCGACTTACATGATGGATATTCGATTTCATAAGGAAATGCGAATCTTACTCAACTGGGGAAGAAAAAGACTTCGACTGAAGAGTGCTTGAGATACATTATCTATTACCGCCAGAACGTAGATAACATACTCGCATGGAAGATTATCCACAACCGGTTACTGGGTTAATAAAGGATAAATCGACCGAAAAGAAAGGACATCGGGATACCGGCTACTGGGTATAAAATGATGACCAATCCAAAGGAGAAACAATCACTACCAAAAGAAGGGTAAATGAAAGATGACTCGCTGGGGATACATTGACAAGAGCAATGATCCAGGAGATATATCACCGGTTACAGGGTGGTATACTAAAAAATGAAGGAATATCAATACCGAATATTGGATAAAGATAACCAACAAAGAGGGAATTACATCTACCGGTTACTGGGTAGAAAACCACAGAAATAGAACTTACAACTACCGGTTACTGGGTAGAAGGCCACAACATCCGTTGGGGAGAGGACGAACAATTACTGTTTACTAAGCAATTGATCACCTGAACCACAGGGAACTGCAGGGGAATAACAAGATAGGAGTCAATCTAGGAACAAACTAGAGAGACACAATGAAACAAGACTCAACCCAATGAAGATATAACTCAGGGGAGTAATTCCATCCCAATACATATTTAAGGAGGAAACTGAAACAATAATCATCCACGGGGACATAACTCAGTGGGGAATATAGAAGGAAAGATAAACACTTTCTGCCTATAGGGCTGACTCTATATGGAGAGATCACACACAAACATCTCTTTTTCGAAGAATATTTAACCACTTAGCAGGAGATAACAAGCAAAGATATATGGAAAAAATGCAACATGAATATCTGAATGCTGAAATTATGCATGTATATGCGTGGTTTATGTATGGTTAATGCTGACAAACAGACATATCTAACACAAACAGGTCCAAGAATCAATGGACAGACATCTGGTATAACATCTCAAAAGAGAATGGCCAGGCCCACAGGAGAAAATCCAATATGGTGGGGAGCATATAATATCAGGAAACACCAATCACCGCTGGGGATCAAGTAGAGTCGCTGCCGGGGACAAAGACCATTGTTGAGGATCAGAGACCGCCGCTGGGGATCAGCAAAAGGTCACAGCTATCAACTGTCAGGGTTCCTCCAACAATTTTCGGGAACATGCAGAGATAAGATCAGTCATAGAAGAACTCTATTGGGGATCTTATCAGGGGATGATGTGAAATTCTGTGGGGAACAAACACCAAACAGAAACACGTCAAACAAACATTCTCTTCTAACTGCTGAAGAAACATCTATGTTACCGGGAGAAGGAACAGACTGCTCCATTGGGGAAGCTATAGAGTCACCGCCAGGGATTTGCTAGTGAATAGACAAATAATCCATCATAGAGGAAACTCTAGTGGGGAGCTCAACACGGATAAGATTCATCGTAGAAGACATTCTACTAAGGAACTTATCAAGGAATGATATGAAACTCTGTGGGGAATAACCACCAAACAGAAGTTCTAACAATCACAACAACTCTTCTCAACTGCTGGAGAGACATCTCAGCTAAGGGGAGAGAGAACCAATGCTCCGCTGGGGAAGGACACAACATCTTCACCACCAGTTCTGCTAGGAGTAAACAATAAGGAGGGGAACACAAATTACCAGGCTCTGATCAGGTGACTCCACTAGGGATAGACTGTTGACGATCATACTGGGGAAAGTTTGTTGTAAGCAACCTACCAGGGATGAGTTGTAGGCAAACCTATCGGGGAGGAACTGTGAGCCAACCTGTTGAGGATTTCCACTCAAATGGGAATTCCTGCTCACTCTGCGGGAGATTTCTATTTATGCTGAGGGAAGACCAACTTCCTTGAAAATAGATAGCATATCAATTTTTTATCAATTTATAAGGGATTTTAGGTCAGTCCACACAAGGGATGACAACCATATAATTGATAAAACACAGATGCTAGACTCAGACTCTTTGGGGATCTGAGGATGGAGGTATACACATCTCCCAAAAGATCAAGGCCAAAACTCTAGATTCCCTGGGGACTTGATGATGTATCTGCGCTTGCTGAGGAGACAACCTGAAAGATGATGAAGAGAAAACAAATATGCTAGGAATATGAACAAATGTCTTACCCATTTGGAAATCATACTATCCTTGGGAGAGCACTGAAGACATTCCAGTTATCCTTTCAGTCATTGTGAATGTTCACTTTGTTTAAAAAATAATTTGTAAAAACTTTATTTATTTAAAACAATGATCTTTATCAATTAAAACATGCAAACATTTGTTGAACAAGAACAAAATAAGAGTGCAAAGAATTGGATAAAGGCTCAGATTTATTTGATAGAATGGTAGTCCGCAAATGGCGAGACTCCATGGATCTTTACAAATTTGAAATTGATGATATATATTGGAAAAAGGGCTACATTGAACATAATGACCATTTCTCCACCAACTCTGAATCCAATGTATTTTAAGCTTCAGTTGACGATGACTGAGCGAGAATCTTTGACAGACGACAGTTGTAGAACAAAGTCTTGTCAAGATGCAGTTACTTGCCAAATCCCTATTTTTTACCTAAATTTCCCCATGGTGAGGTACTCAATCTAGCGGGATGTATATATTCATTTTTTTGAGTCTCTAACTTTTTCCTGGATCGCCCTTTCGGGTTTTCAATCCACCGAGACACTCATTTTTGCCTAAGCCGCCCTTTCGGGTTTTCAACTTAGCGAGCTATTCTGTTTTTATTTTAAGCGAAGTATTTCTTGACTGCATCTGAATTCACAGGACGAGTGAAATCCTCCCCATCCATAGTTGTAAGTATCAAAGCACCGCCTGAAAAGGCTCTCTTAACAACATATGGACCTTCATAGTTTGGAGTCCACTTGCCCCTGGAATCGGGCGCGAAAGACAAAACTTTCTTGAGCATGAGGTCACCTTCTCGGAACACACGAGGCTTGACCTTCTTATCAAAGGCTTTCTTCATCCTCTGCTGATATAACTGACCATGGCACATGGCAGTTAATCTTTTCTCTTCAATCAAATTCAGCTGGTCATAACGACTCTAAACCCATTCAGCTTCAATCAACTTGGCTTCCATAAAGACTCTCATTGATGGGATCTCAACCTCCACGGGGAGCACAACCTCCATGCCATAAACAAGAGAGAAAGGGGTTTCCCCTGTGTAATACCCCAAAATTTACCCTTCATTTTCCCCTGGAAGCATGGGATTATGTTTCACACTCCATTAGCATCATACTAGGTCATACTCATTGCATACTGCATTAGTGACTTGGAAATCAGGTTTTGATTGATCACTCCTTAACAGAAGGAGCCCACACAAAACAAGATTGAGAATTAGACCTCATTCTCTAAGTATACAAGTCTCAAGGTTCTCAGGGGGCTCCAAGTATCTTATTTTGTTCCTCAGTTCATCAGTGGAAGATTCAGAGCTCTTTGAGTGTGCATCTGGATTTAATCAAGAAATTAGGGTTTCATGGCTACCTGCAACAGGCAATGTTTGGTTGGAAGTAGAGGGTATCATCCATATCATTATTAGAGAGGCATCTTGGCCTAGGAAGACTCACAATTATCTCAGAAGGATCCATTGGCAAACAGTGTAATCAGTTCTTGATCGTTTTGCCCTAAAATTAGGGTTTGGTATAAAATCAGTTTATTTCTGATTTCTTGGGTGAAACTCTTTTCCATGGCCCTCCATATGTCCACAAAGGTCTACATACAAAAAATCAGCTCTTTATTTGAGCCAGAGGTGCTTCAATTGATCACTGGAATCGGGAATCAGACAGTTTGGGAAAAGTCAACTGTGGGGCCAGAAAAGTCAACTCCTGACATTTTGAGAGTGGAATCTCAAAATCCATGCCTAGGGGAGCCTACATGTGAAATTTGATCAAGGTTGGATCATGGATTCATCATTTAATCAGGAATTGGAAAAGTTACTTAATTTGGAAATGTTGACTTTTCATTTAGGGCAAGTTTTCATGATTGTTGCACTCACTTTAAGCCCATTTTCCGTCAAGATAAAAGCTCCATTTGAAAAGTTCTCCAACATGAAATTTGTTCCTATTGTTCCAAGCTTTCTAGGGATATAAAGTTTGCTCCATTTGGATTAAAATTGAGAAAGTTATGTTTAGTCAAAGTGAGACATTTTTTTAGGACACTTAGAAAAATTTCTAAGTCTCAAAATCTTCAAAGTTTGTCAAGACTTCTTGGCCAGTTTTCTTGCACTTCAAGGCATCATTTGAAAATGTTTTCTTCACAACAATTTTACCTTTCCATGTCCTCTCTCACATCCTTTTGGAAACATCTCATTTGGATCCATGGTTTGAGAGATGCATTCACTTAAAGTTGGCATCATGACCTGATTTTCTAGGCAACATTTAGGCCAAACTGGCCCAATCTGTTTTGCATGGTGAAACCTGAACTTGAGGCCATTTTTTCACCTTCTTCCATTCATCATTTCAACTTGTGATCAACATGAAAGATGACATACTCCATGATATCTTACTACTGTTTGCATTATTTCTCCAATTGGTGACTTGATCATCAAGTTACATGGCCATAAAGTCACCACCTTGGAATGGATTTCTTGCTTGCCAAGCCATGCTACAAACCAAGTCACGTTTTGCTACCTCATTTTGGGCCTTGCAGCAATATGTCCATTCATTTAAACTTTGCCAAATAACACAATCCTAATACACCTCACTTTGCATTATGGACATCATGGAGTTCTAAGCCCATTAGAACATTTAACCTACATATTTAAAAGCTGCAAACCCTAAACCTAGGGGAAGGCATTGTGGAATTTCGTGGCAGGCAAGGGAAAGAAGCAAGATCAGTTCTCTTCAAGCTTTTGAGTTGGAATTTTTTGAAGCACCAAAGCACAATTCTTCTTCCATTCTCTACACAACCCAAGAGGCAGTGGACCAAGCTTCCACTAGGTAATCTTCATTACTCCTTTTCCATGGCCTTTTTTTTACTTATTCTTATGCTTGCTTACCATGCTCATCATTGTCATCACTACTGTTTTGCCATGCTAACCATACGCTCATGTTGTTTCATGTTTGTTTATAATGCCAATCTTATGCTTGTGTTCTTGATGTTATGGATTTGTGTTGTGATTTTCCATTATGTCGTGCCCATATTGACATCTTGTTGTCAATATTTCTCCATGATCAAGCCATCATTTTACTCAAACAAGGATACCATGATGATCTACACATTTTGTACTTGAATTTTGGTTTTTATTTCATCTCATTTGGTGCCCTATGGTGGTTGTAATCTTGAGTGGAAGTTTTGAAAAACTCACTGCATGGGCTGTATTTTCGTGGCTGCGTGGCTAGGGTTTTATCTTCATGAAAAAGACGATGATGTGGCGCCCTGTGAGCCCTTGGATCAAGCACGCGGGTTTTAATCACAACCGCCCATTGTTTTTTGTCTTCTAGTCACTTAAAACAACATGACCAATTGATACATATGTCACATGATTTTTTAAAAATAAAATGTTTTTTTAAGTGTCATGCTGGGTTTAATGATTATTTGGAATGTGGGCCTGCGCGTTTTGCTCTTCACACCTCCCTTTCAGGGCCCATCAACACCAATCCATTTATTTTCATATTTCTTTTTTAATTCACATTTAATTTATGTTTTGCTTTTAATTATTTTAAAATATTTTCTTTATCCATAAAAATCCCCAAAAATATTTTCCATATTTCTTAATGTTTTTATTTAATTTTTATTTTCGTATTTATTTAATGTTAATATTTTATTTTAATTATTTATTCTAAATGGTCCATTTTAACACACTTTTTTTTCTTGATTTTATTTTTATATCTTAAAATTATTTTTAGCTTTTGATTTTTGGGATGAAGGTTGACCAATGTCTCATGGTCAACCTGACCTTTTCTTGGAATTTTATGTCCCATTTTCAATTTATTTTGGATTAATTTTTTGACCTAGTTTGTTTGGTTGACTTTTGGTTTGACCTCTATTGTATTCCAATTAATTTATGAACCAATTTGCATTATTTTTAAAATCGTTTTGGGGGATGATGATGTCCTGACCCCACCTCATTTATTTTAATTTTTCATAATTTTCTTGATTAATTTACTATTTATTTGATAATTTTTAAGTTGACTTGAATTTTCAGTTGACTTTCTGATGATCGATGTTTGACTTAGGGATTGCTTATGGCAATTGAAGAGATATTTTGATCCTCCCTTGTTCGTCTCATATGCCATGTATTAGAGGCCTTTCATCTTGATTTTATTTGGTCCTTGCCTCATTTCTTGATTCAATTATTTCAGTGAACCTTTTGTGCATCTTTTCATCTGTCTGATTCATCTGTCATTTGTGATACTTGTTTCTTTCATCCATGATTACTATTGTTGATTGTTTAACATGTTCATACATCCCATGCATTGTTTAATGCTCCATTATTTCATTCTTTGGTTTGATTATGCACTTGTTTAATTATCTGATTTGTTTGATTAACTGTTGCCTACTTGTATGATGTATAAGGCATATATTCTTATTGTTTGATTGCCATGAATCATCCTCATTCATAACAAATGTACCCCTCTCCCATGAAGTGTATAATATTTATTCTTTCATTCTTTATTCATCTATTAATATAATAATTAAAACGAACCTCCGATAATCATTTCAAAACACGATCAAAAGCTCGATCCAACGTCGAGTAATCATTTTCAAAACTTAACAGAACCAGCACGTATTCATCCATCCTTTTGTAAGTCAATTGCTTCATGCATCTCCATTTCTCTTGTAAGTCGATTGCTTCAGGCATCACCATCTACTTGTAAGTCGATTGCCTCAGGCGTCGCCATCTACCCTTATCCTTGGTTCCTCTCCTTGCTCCATCCGTCGACTCTTGTTCCGTTTAGGTAGCACCCATTAGGTAGAACCCTTTGTATGATAACATAGGTAGAATTCCCTTATTCTTTGCATGCTAACATTAGGTAGATGTTCCCATTTGTAAATCCTAACACATAGGTCCATATTGCATGACAACTCTAGGGCAGAGCTTCCCCACTTTTAGAGCTTCCGTGCATCTCCGATCTTGTGGCATGTCAGTCTGTTCTATTGCATAAAGGTAACTGCCTAAGACTCGATTCAGCGAGCTACGACACCTACTGCTAGGACGTTAAACACATTGCCCACTCTCCTTTGATACAGCTGGTGTCCTCTTTTGTAAGTCCATGTTCAGATGGCAATCCTTAACCCTTAGTTAGCCGAACTACGACAACTCTGATTCTCATGTTCAGATGAGATACGTAGGCACGAGATGCGATGTCTTGCCGAGTTTGACTGACAACTAACAAGTAATCCTTGTTTTCTTTCGCCCTTGCTGCGATTCTTTTCTCTCGCCCTCGTTGCGATCGAGACCTTCCCCTTCTCTTGCCCTAGTTGCAATCGAGACCCTTGTTCCCGTAGTTAGCTGAACTACGTTTTGCTCTGATTTCTCTTTCGCCCATAGGTAGCCGAGCTACGAAGACTCTGATTCTCATACTCAGATGAGATACGTAGGCAGTGGATGCGACGTCCTTGCGAGTCATTTTCTTTTGACCTTCTTTTAGTAAATAGTACCTTAGAGAAACCTACACCCTTTAGACTAGAACAACAAGAGTGGATCTCGTAGAGTACTACAGATGCGTAGGGGTGCTAATACCTTCCCTTCGCATAATCGACTCCCGAACCCTAGATTTGGTTGCGAGACCTTGTCTTTTCCTTCTCTTCAGGTTTTCTTCGATCGTTTCCTTTCCCTCCTTTGGGATAAATAACGAACGGTGGCGACTCTTATGTTATTCTTTTCTTCGCCGGTTATTTTTTTGCACCAGTTGCGACACCCTATTGAAGTGCGGACAGACGTACGATAGCCATGCAAAGCAAATGACAGCATCTTGTGCCAATCTTTGTACGTAACTGTAAGTTGTAAATGCGCCTAAGAGGGGGGGGGGGGGGTGAATTAGGTGGTTAAAAATTCTTCGATCTTGTTTCCGGTTTTTTTGGTTATTTTTCGTTTAAGTGCAGAAAAATAAATTGCGGAAAGTAAAAAGACACCGGAAATTATAGTGGTTCCCTTCACAATCCGAAGGTACATCCACTCCCCTTTCACACGAAAGAGATTTCACTATAGTTAGAATTATGGTACAGCCTATTCACACAAATGGTGATGCCTACTATCTAACCTATAGGTAAACAAGTGTATGAAGAACAATCCTCTTCAACACCAACCCCTTGTGTCCAACAATCCTGGATCACAAGTCAAACAGAAAAAACTCTTTTGATGATATTAACAAAGTGTAGTATTATCAATCTTCTCTTGATTGATCTTCTCCTTAGATAAATAATTCACTCAATGAATAATATACAAGTGTTCAAAAAATAGAATGAGATGAAACTTTTATTATGAACACTTTTGAAAAATATTGAAGGAAAATATGAGAGAGTGATTATTTGAAGTTTGTATGAAAATTCTTGGAGGTGAAAATTCATTTTGAAAATTCAAGAATTTATATTGCCAAAACACCTTTTCAAAGAGGTATCATTTTCCTCATGAACATTGATGAAAAGATATACTTTTTCAAAAACATTTTCACTGCAACGAACAGTGTTAACCGGTTAACCAAATGGGTTAACCGGTTAACGCATACAACATTAACACTGGATTTCAAAAACTGGGCCGTTAACCGGTTAACCCATATGGTTAACCGGTTAACACTGTTGAAATGCAGAAAAATACTTTAAGAAAATTGTGTCTTGCATTTCAATGTGTTAACACATGGTTATGTTTAAAAATGCAAATGCAGATCATGATTGTTGAACACTTGTATACTAATCTAAGAGTGAGTTAGATATACCTAAGAAGTGAATCAACAATCTTGCAAACGGTTGACTTGAAAAAGAAGCTTGATCAAATGCACATGCGGCTTGATTACTTTGATGCTTGAATTATCTTTGAAGCTCTTCTCTTTGATCAATCCAAGATAAATCTTCAAGACTTTAAATAATATGAAATCTTGTTCTCGCTTCAATGTCTTGATCCATTTCCTTTTTGAGCATGCATAACATCTTGAATGAATAATGTTGTCTTCATCAAAACCATTTAGAGGCTTGCCTTCACAGTAACAACCATCTTCTGAATAATCTTCTTGATGTTCTTGTTAGCAACTTCAACAGCCCCATTCATCTTGGGTCTATAGGGAGAAGAATTATGATGTGCAATCTTGAACTCGCTACACAGCTCTTTCATCATCTTGTTGTTCAAGTTAGATTCATTATCAGTAATGATCTTATCTGGAACACCATAATGGCATATGAGTTGATTCTTGATGAACTTCACAACCACCTTCCTGGTCACATTCGCATATGATGCCGCTTCAACCCATTTGGTGAAGTAATCAATTGCTACGAGAATAAAACGGTGACCGTTCGATGCCTTTGGCTCTATCATGCCAATCATGTCAATTACCCACATAGAGAAAGGCCATGGTGATGAAATAACATTCAGAAGTGTCGGGGGAATATGAATCTTATCTGCATAAATTTGACACTTGTGGCATTTCTTCACATATTTGCAGCAGTCAGACTCTATTGTCAGCCAATAGTAGCCTACTCTCAACATCTTTTTTGCCATGGCATGTCCATTGGAATGAGTACCAAATGAACCCTCATGGACTTCAGTCATTAACAGGTCTGCTTCGTGTCTATCCACGCATCTGAGCAGAACCATGTCAAAGTTCCTCTTAAAAAGCACATCACCATTAAGGTAGAAACTGCCAGATAATTTCCTCAAAGTCTTCTTGTCTTTAACAGATTCCCCAGGCGGGTAAGTCTGACTCTGAAGAAAGCATTTGATATCATAATACCATGGCTTATCATCTTTCACTTCTTAAACTGCAAATACATGAGTTGGTCTATCCAAGCGCATCACAGTGATATTGGGAACTTCATTCTAGAATTTCACCATAATCATTGAAGCAAGTGTAGCAAGAGCATCCGTCATCCGATTCTCATCTCGAGGAATATGATGGAAGTCAACCTCAGTAAAGAAATTTGAAATCCTCCTCGCATAATCTCTATATGGGATGAGGCCAGGATGATTCGTCTCCCATTCACCCTTAATCTGGTTAACAACAAGGGCCGAATCACCATAAACATCAAGATGCTTGATCCTAAGATCAATACATTCTTCTAAACCCATAATACAAGCCTCATACTCCGCCATATTATTCGTGCATTTGAAAATTAGCCTTGCTGTAAAAGGAAAATGTGTGCCCTGAGAAGTAATAATCACTGCCCCAATACCATTTCCATATTGATTTACAGCACCATCGAACACCATACCCCATCGGGAACCAGACTCTGGCCCTTCATCGAGCGTAGGCTCATCGCAATCTTTCATCTTCAAATACAGAATCTCCTCATCAGGTAAGTCGTACTAAACATACTGATAATCCTCAATTGGTTGATGTGCCAAGTGGTCAGCCAAGATACTACCTTTAATAGCTTTCTGAGCTCGATACTCAATATCATACTCAGACAACAACATCTACCAACGGGCAATCCTCCTAGTTAAAGCAGGCTTTTCAAAGATATACTTGATTGGATCCATTTTGGATATCAACCAAATCGTATGATTCAACATATACTAGCGTAAGCGCTTAGCAGCCCAAGCCAAAGCACGACATGTCTTCTCGAGCATTGAGAACCGAGACTCACAATCAGTGAACTTCTTATTTAGATAGTATATAGCATACTCTTTCTTCCCTGATTCATCTTGCTAACCCAATACACAACCCATAGAGTCCTCAAGAACAGTCAAGTACATAATCAATGGTATCCCTTCAACAGGCGGAGACAGAATCGAAGGCTCGGACAGATACGCTTTGATACTGTCAAAGGCCTTCTGGCAATCCTCATTCTAATCATGACGCTGATCTTTCCGGAGTAGCTTGAATATAGGCGCATATGTGGCAGTCATGTGGGATATAAATCTGGAAATATAATTCAAGCGGCCAAGAAAACCTCGGACTTGCTTCTCAGTTTTGAGCGCTGGCATCTCTTGTATTGCTTTGACCTTGGCAGGATCAACTTCAATATCTTTTTCACTAATAATAAAGCCCAATAGTTTGTCGGAACGGACTCCAAATGTAAACTTGTTCGGATTCAGACGGAGTTTGTATTTCCTCGAACTCTGAAAAACCTTCAACAAGTGTTCTACATGTTCAACTTCCGTTCTCGACTTTGCAATCATATCGTCAACATATACCTCGTTCTCCTTGTGCATCATATCATGAAACAAGGTAGTCATAGCTCGTTGATACATGGCTCCGACGTTCTTCAAACCGAAAGGCATCACTTGATAACAGAATGTTCCCCAAGGTGTGATGAATGTTGTCTTCTCCATATCCTCGGGTGCCATTTTAATATGGTTGTAACCGGAAAATCTGTCCATAAATGAGAAGACATTGAATTTAGCTGTATTATCTACCAACATATCAATGTATGGTAGAGGAAAATCATCTTTTGGACTAGCTTTATTCAAGTCTCTATAGTCCACACACATTCGGACTTTTCCATCTTTCTTAGGCACGGGCACGATATTGGCCACCCATTGAGGATATGTAGAAGTCACCAGAAACCCCGCATCAATTTGCTTATGAACTTATTCTTTAATCTTCACTGCCATATCAAGATGAGTTCTTCTGAGCTTCTGCTTCACAGGCATACACTCAGGCTTCAGCGGCAAGAAATGTTGCACGATATCAGTATCTAGACCACGCATGTCTTCATATGACCAGGCAAAGACGTCGACATATTCTCGTAGAAACTCAATCAACCCCTTCTTAAAAGACTCTTCCAGGAGTGCCCCAATCTTCACCTCACGGACACAATCTTCAGACCCCAAGTTGATTGTTTCCAGATTCTCAAGATGTGGGTGAATGATCTTCTCTTCATGCTCAAGCAGACGAGTGATCTCATCAGGAATCTCTTCAACATCATCTTCTTCTGCCTCAAATACAGGGAACTCAAAGTTGGGAGATGGTGTTGGATCATTATGTTCAATGGGTTTGATCAAACTGCATAATGATTTTGAGTATAAAAGAGATTTCAGAATTCAAGCAAGGCAAATCATTATGCAGATGAAAAGATTGATTTTATTCTCTTTTTAGGGTTTTTTGGTGATCACCAATTTCATGCAAAAAGGAAAAAGGAAAAATAATTTGGAAAAACAAACATTTAACATGTAATTATTGAATGAATATCATTGTATTAATGTGCCAACAATGTCATCACTTCTCCTTTTGGCATGTGAGAAGGGTTTTTAAACAAAAGTGAACACATTACGTGGACTTGTGGACAACTGTTGGAACATCAACAACGACCCAATTATTGCAGATTCCTCCAGGGATGACAAAGTTTCCAGAATCTTCCTCTGCATCATCTTCCACTATGGCAGCAGCCTCTTGGTCTTCAACAATGTGGATGAAACCTCCACTCTGGAACAAACCGCGCTCATTGAAAATGCTTAAAGAGTACCCTATGCCAGCCCGGGATTTATTGTCTTCCAGCTTGATCATTTGTCCTAAACCAGTAGTTGCACCACGCTCAATGTCCAACTTCACATCATTGTAGGAAGCAAATGAAGAAGGTCCTTTCCTTGAAGGCTCAACAATAGATAAGGCTTGAAACGGAGTCCCAACTTCATCCTCAGCGTCTATGTAGGAAAAGGAAGACAAATGGCGTACCAAGAGAGCCTTCTCTCCCCCTATTACCACCAACTTCTTATTCTTAACGAATTTTAACTTCTGGTGTAGGGTGGATGTCATGGCACCTGCCTCGTGAATCCATTGTTTGCCAAGTAAGCAGCTATATGATGGGTGGATATCCATGACCTGGAAAGTGATCTGGAAATCACTAGGTCCAATCTTGATTGGGAGTTCAACTTCGCCAATCACAGTTTTTCTCAATCCATCAAAAGCCTCGACTACCACTCCACTCTGCCTCATGGGAGGCCCCTGGTAAGAAAGTTTATCCAGAGTGGGTTTTGGCAACACATTTAGCGATGATCCTGTGTCTACCAGTACATTAGACAAGGCATCATCCTTGCAGTTCATAGAAATGTGTAGAGCCAAATTATGGTCTTTTCCCTCCTCGGGAAGATCAGCGTTGCAAAAACTCAGATTGTTACAAGCAGTTATGTTTGCAACAATGTTATCAAACTGTTCAATTGTGACATCGTGATCCACGTATGCCACGTCCAACACCCTCTGCAAAGCTTCGCGGTGTGGCTCAGAATTCATCAGCAAAGATAGGACAAATATCTTTGACGGAGTTTGAAGCAGCTCATCAACAACATTATACTCGCTCCTCTTGATGAGCCTCATCATCTCATCACAATCCTCTTTCAGAATGCCATGCTGGCCAACAGGGACAGGAGCTTTAACAATAACATTAGGGTCAACGCCCTTCGCAACAAGTGCCGGATTCGGAGAAAAAGAAGTCCCCACAGGACTTGGAGAATTATCAACAGTAGCTCTTCTCATGTCATCTTGGGGTTTTGGCGGAGCCAAGAAAACACGACCACTGCGGGTCACACAACTGACATCAGATATACTCACCACAAAGGTGGAGGGCAATGGAATCTCCTTACCATCTTCGAGCATAACCGCATTGTACTTGTAAGGAACAACTTTATCTGATGAGTACGGGACAGGGCCCGCTGGCTTAATTATAAGAGATGGAGAAACCTTCTTCTTGCTGCCATCATACTTGACGACAACATGTTCTGGTATTCTGAATACAGGCGAAATTACATCGACTTCATCCTCATTTCGATTCTAAAGTACATCAATCATTCCCTGATCCAGCATCTCTTGGATGTCCTTCCTAACTTGGCGACATCCTCTCTCGTTGACAGTGCACACACGACAGCTGTCATGGTCATGCTCGTAATGACTGTATCCACATAACAATCTATGCATCTCGACCAACGATTTCCTGATATGACTGACATACAGGATTTTATACTTGCCAGGGCAACCCTGGACCATGTTCACAACAGATTTCCCATGCTCGGGCAATGGGTTCTTCTTGACATTAGGACCTACGTCCTCGAAAAACAAAATCCCACTTCTAACAAGGTCTTGCACCTTGGTCTTCAAGGGATAGTAGTTTTCTACATCATGTCTGGGAGCACCTGAATGATAAAAACAGTGTAGCTCAAGCTTGTACCACCACTGAGGGTTGGTCGGTACAACAGGTGGATCGCGTGAAGTAATCAGCTTTCTGTCTATCAACGAAGGATAGAGCTCAGCATAGGTCATTGGAATTGGATCAAAAGTGACCATATTCCTATCGTAGCTGGTGCTGGTATTGTTGTTGTTTCGAGGCTGGTAGGCCTGCTGTTGTGGACGATGCTGTTGTTGTTGATATTGTTGTTGTTGTTGTTGTTGTTGTTGATGTTGATAATGTTGAGCTTCCCTGAAGGCAGGTGCTATATGAGCCACCTGGTGCTGGTTACTGGAAGGGCGAACAATCTTCCTCTTCACAGAGGGTCTTCATTTAATATGGGAAGACATGACATGTGCCTCTCCCTCCTTCTTCTTTGCAAAGCCCCCATATCGCTTTGCAGAAGAGCCTTCATCCCTGGTCAGACGTCCTTCCCGAACTCCTTCCTCTAGCCTCATCCCCATGTTCACCATTTCGGTGAAGTCCGAGGGAGCACTAGCAATCATCCTCTCGTAGTAGAAAGAGCTTAAAGTCTTTAAAAAGATCTTCTTCATTTCTTTCTCTTCGAGTGGTGGCACAATCTGTGCAGCCAACTCACGCCACCTCTGGGCGTACTCCTTAAAAATCTCATTCTCTTTCTGGGACATAACCCTCAGCTGGTCCCTGTCGGGATCCATATCAACATTGTACTTGTACTGCTTGACGAAAGCTTCACCAAGGTCGTTGAAGGAGCGGATGTCCGTACTATCCAGACCCATATACCATCTGAGTGCGGCACCGGATAGGCTGTCCTGGAAATAGTGGATGAGGAGTTGATCATTCTCCGTTTGAGTCAACATCTTGCGTGCGTACATCACAAGATGGTTGAGAGGGCAAGTGTTTCCCTTGTATTATTCAAAGTCAGGCACTTTGAACTTGATAGGGATCTTGGCGTTGGCCACAAGGCACAACTCAACAGCAAATTTACCGAAGAGGTCCTTCCCTCTTAGAGTCTTCAGTGCCTTACGCAGCTCAAGGAATTGGTCATTCATAGCGTCCATTTTCTCATAAACATCTGGGCCCTCAGATGGCTCAGAATGATAAATGGTGTCTTCGACTCTCGGTAACGTGTGCACAACGGCAGGTGGCACAGCAAGGATCAGGCTAGATGGCGGCAGAGAAGCAAAGGTTGGAGCGAGACCCTCTGGCACAAAATTCGCGGGCATCCCCCAGGGAAACCCGGCTGGCATAGTTGGAGGGGTGAAATGAGCAGTGGCGGCAGACACAGTAGAGGAAGCTACCTCTGAGATGACTGTCCTCGCGGGAGGAGTTGCAGGTGTTGGAGAAGACTGGCTCTGAGCAGCCAGCACTGACTCCATCATGGCAATCAGCCTGGCTACTTTCTCCTTCAATTCTATGTTCTCTTGTTCAAGATGATCCATCAGCTTTGGTATATTCGCTCAGGTGTTATACCGGTGTGTCAGCTTGTCTTCAAAATAAATGAAGAACACAGAGTTAGACCACTGATCAAGAAGCTCTGAACAAAACCTGCTTATGCATATGATGCATGCAATGTTTGTGCAATTGATTTTATTTTTATTAACAGAGGAACTTTATAGAGATCTATTTGCAAATATTTGGAAATATTACTCTTTTAATACATATATGGAATATTCATATCAATAATATTTGGAAAATTTTTTACACCAAAGAAGTACAGTCTTGGTAACCAAATACAATACAAGAGAGAAGGAAAATGAGCATCCTATGGAACCCTAGAAACAATCGCCCAAAGCTCTCGAGACCGGAAGATAAGCTGCACGAAGCCTTTTCACCTCTCTCTCATAGGCTGCCTCCATATCTGCCTTCTCTTTGGCGAGTCAATCATACTTCCTCTTCCAAAATCTGGATGACTGAGGAAGAAGGGAAGTAACCATATCATCAGGCTCGTTGATAACCTTATGCTCTAGGAAGTCTATCAAAGCATCCTTATCTCTGAGTTGCTGAAGTAGTTCTTCTTGAAATTCTGGTGTAGTCAGAGTTCAGATGTTCTACTCGAAGTCATGACATCTGATCCAACATTGTTACTAATACAGCAAGACAATTATAAAAATTAAAACCCAGTACTAAACTGCACACATTCACAGATGTCACGACATCTGCTACTATACCACCATAGAAAAGAAGAACACTCAGTTCTGTCCATCTGGTACAAATACACAGCAGAGATCAAACATAGTACTTACTTCTATTGATCCTGCACTGTTATCAGCATGATGTCTCAACATTGATTTGAACATCACCTGTTCCAGCATTACAGTTTGCTTACTGTAAGAGACCAACCAGTTTATACTTCAGTATCAACTGTCAATGATGAATGTCATAACATTATGTTTGGCATTCAGACTGTATGCTATGTGCCAGGTCAGTTATTCCCTTGATAAACAGACTGAAATACATACTAAGTTATAACAGACAAAATGTAACGTGCAGAAGGTAAAAACACAAGTAATTGTTAACCCAGTTCGGTACAACATTACCTACTCTGGGGGCATACCAAGCCAGGAAGAAGATCCACTATCAGCAGTATTAATTCAGAGTTAAACTCCCCCGTTTACAACTCTTCACTTAATCCCTACCCAATGCAATCTATACCTAGGAACTCCTAGATAGAAACCTCCAGTTTCCATTCCTCTCACCACCATTACAATGTAATGCTAAACACCTTGAACTTGCTTCATAGCTTCGTTCAAGAACATAAGAACTCTTACCTACAGGCTTTGAGTTACAAATAATCTCATGCTTTCGAGCACTAAGAAACACCTGGTAACCTTCCCACAGGTTAGGAGGTTTACCTCACACACACCCCTAATTTTATATTATTTGAGGCTATTTTAAAACCTAGGTTACAATATGCTATTTATAACCTAAACACCCAACTGGATTTGGGCCTTCAAAAATCGCAGCAAACTTCTCCTTTGCTGTTACAAAGCCAGCAGAAAACTTTTGCTACAATCAAGGTCTTCAATCTTTTATTTTCTAAAATATCTCCATATTTAGAAACTGTATATTCACCAAATATTCTGATTGAGTCTTCAAGATCTCCACAAATAACGCCACCTAGGATTCTGACTAATCCCATAATATTAAATCAGTTAACACATACCAGAATTAACTAATTCAGTTTTATACACATGCGTGATGTCACAGTCACGATGACGTGACATCTTATGTGACATGTTGGTCCAGGTGTTGAACTTCTTCAACCCAACATATTAAAACAACAGAGGTGATTACATTATTTGTTTTACAAAATTAATGCCAATCCTAAGGTACTAACAATCTCCCCCTTTGGCAAATTTTAGCTAAAACAAATAAACATTACACTAGACACCACATCCCAATATGGGTCTGCACTTCCTCTTTGTCATTGTCCGCACCATCACTAACACCAATTTTGGTGTACATGAAGAAGAAGCTGTATAGGAATCAGCTGCATCGCAACCCTTCCCCTCAACACTAGAGCTTCCTGAAGAATATGTAATGCTGAGTACATAGATAATGTAACTCAGATCACAAGACACAATTGTCCTCTTAACTCAGATCACTAGTCACAAGTGATATACCCAGTTAGTGACTTTTGTGCCTGAACCCAACTTCTCCTTGCTACCACATTTTGCTTGCTTCTGGTACATCCTCAGGACAATGTTTCTCTCCCCCTTTTTAGCTAAAAATTTATAAGTGAAACCTTCACAAAACCAGATCCAGGCGCAGTATGCCCAAATCTTAACAAACCCCATGGTTTAGAGGGAATGGAATGTCGCTCTTGTGAGAAGAGGAGTGTTGATACATCCTTTAAATAGGTCAGACCATGCTTAGGAATTAACGGTAGGAGTAAATACTTGGTCAAGATTCATAAATATTTGCTGAGAATCAGTCAGAGAATCACCACCAATATCCTAGACTATCTTTGAATACCTTTTATAGCTCTTGATTGTTTCTTTTCAAAAACAACAGTTCCAATGCGTGTAGACTATTCCATAAATGCTGTCAGACACGTTGCAAGCGATGTCTTAACATTCGACACTGCTTTTGTCTGCATTCTTCATGTATTCTCCCTATCACCACTTTCTCACCTCTAGTGGTAGCTTGACATCTAGCACCACACATCCACATTTCCTTATATAACTTCCAGCAGGTACATAGGATATCTTATGTTAAGACATCACACATGACATCTTGTGAACATTCTTTGTTTTACCAAAATTGCTGCCAACACTTAGAATCAACAAACTCCCCCTTTGGCAAATTTTAGCTAAAACATATATCTGTCCTTTTTGTTCACAAGGCAAACTATCAGCAGTTAAATAACTTATCAGAAGTTTAAACAGCAGCAGAAGCAAAACAATTACTAGCTATGGCTACTAGTAATACACACATGCACAAGGGTACTTCTCCTCCCCCTAAATTTGTGCAACAAACAACAGAATTACTAGTTATGGATGCAACTAGTAAGACACACAAATTGTCCAAGGCAATGTCATGACATCCGGTCAGACATTCTTCTGCTCACTCAGCCTTGACACACACCACATCATCCCACTAACTAACAAGGTGCCATACCTTGTTATCTGAGAACACATAGACCACAAGCTTGATGATTTCTTGCAGTGCAAAGACAGAACTCCCCCTGTAATGAACAACCAACTCTCCTCTTGAAACTTGGAGATCACACATGAATATATCCAACACCCCAAAGTTGGACCTTCACATACTTCCTGTATCAAAGAGAATCCATACCACTTGATGAATGGAAAACATAAGACGCATCTTCATGTCTTCAAGAGCACACCCTCTGTTCAACCCTCTTAGCTGAACTCATCCACACTCTGTGTCAATCTCTCTTCTAACCAGAACAGAAAACCACTTCACAAAACGTTCTAACATAAGTTAGGACATCCTTCACAACATAACTAAAAACACCATCTGATAATCTTCAGATATCACTGAGTCACTAGCTTGAGCCAAAAGAAACCAGACACAAATTGGGACATATACATTCTCATCCCATTACAAGAGATAATCTTCCATAGATAGCTCAGAACTCCTTCCACAAGTTCCAAGAGATGAAAATAAACCACCTCCTTTTGTCTTCAAATTACTACTTTTCTGCTCAAAAGTAACTTGTCTCATACTTTCCTCAAGAATAATTAGCTGCCATATGTTGATTATCTTGATTCTTCGAACTCACTTCTGAGATATACCAAATGCCACTGGTTGATTACCTCCTTCATGAATCCTCATATGAAAAAAAGTCAAATGCCACTTTTTGACCTCTCCACGTTTATCAGACTTCTCCCAAAGATATTCTGACCTTCCAAGTGAGACTTGAACTTCAAGCTACATGTTAAACACAACTTAGATTCTCTAAGACATGAACATGTAACATCCTCTCCATCCAGCAACTCCATAGTACTGCAATGAGAACGATCTTTTTGAAGTACCCAATCTACAACTTTATAGACCCTTCTATCTTAAGTTGATGTGCCACTTCACCAACTAAGATTATGATGTTGAACCAAATGTCACAACATTGTGTTTTAACATCTAGCAGTTGAATTCAGCTCTTTCTTCTGCCACTTGAAAGAACTTCCTCCCTTCACAGAACCAGAGTTCAACGTTCTCATAGACTTGATTGTGGAACCAAGTTTGAGTAAACAATCTCCATCTTGCAGGTTTGCAGTTAAGTCATCCAAGCTCACACCTTGATGAATCCCTACTTCTTCTCCAAAGACATTAGACACTCTGATGCATGAGTCTTCATAAGGACCAATTAGAAGCTATCCCTTCAACTATACCAAGGATTCCACTTCCTAAGGCAAGGCTGTTTCCATGATGTCAAGAATGCTGCCAATTATTCTTAACTCCACAGTGTGCATTAGCTAATGTACTTCCTTACCCAGATCAGAAGTAAACTGATCCAAGTAACCACCATCAGGACTATGATGTTTTCTTCTTCTTGTACATACCAAGGCTGAACATGTTTCTTGCCAGGAAACCTTTTCAGAGATCATATGCTTTTGCTGCCACCAAAGTGATAGATCATAAACCAATGTACTATCCTTCCTGTGATTCTGCACAGGGTCTTGAAGATGAGATGTTCCAACATCTTTAAAAACATCAATTATCTTGAGCTCCAAGGATAATCAATTAAATACGTGTACTTGGCACAAGTAGACATTGATCTTAAATCCTTTCCCAATTTTCCTTTCAGATACTTCCACCATAAGAATACTTTGAAAATACTCTTCTTGTGTCAACATCTTCTGCATGCAAGCACCTCAACAGTTTTGAGAATCTTTCCAGATTAGATTTACCCTTAGGAAAGAGAGAGATGAATCCTTTCTTGCAAATGTGCCACACAACAACCAGAACCCATGTGACACAGGTCAACAGCCACCCAGACCCTAGGCTGACCAGACGTGAGGAGGTTAACCAAAACTCCCCCTCAACTTAACAATTATGGAAACTCCACACCAATATCCATGCATTGTACACAAATGTCTCAACATGACATACACCATCCCTACCAGTGGCAACTAACTCTATGAGTTATACCTATTCATACTCCAATCATACCAATCAGACTCTAGCTGACCATAAGTACTAGTGAAAGAAAACAACACCAGTCAATAGCAGATATACATTGCCAGAGCATACTACCTCAACCAACCTCTGAATCTTCATATACTCACTCCTTGAAAGAACTGTCACTTCTGAGCGTGGTGTTTGAATAACTAGATTCATGGTCCCAATCCTCTTAAGTGAAATAGCAATCAGGTTACCCCATTATTGTCTTCTAACATCCGGGGGACTTATCTTTCAACAAAACATAGTACTTCAGGGAACAACTATCCAACCCTGATCAATCTATAGGAATAAGACAAACAACAGGAAATTGCACAATGTCACTTCTCCACCAGCTCCACTTCTAGAGATCAAACGTCTAAAAGTGACCTTCTTGAGCACACACACAGTTGACCCTACCCTTGTCAACTTAGCACACACAGATGTCTCCTCTTCCAGGTTAGGAGTAGGTTCCAAACACAAGTATTCCTTTGTTTGACACCTAAAAACATCTGCTCTTCGACCAGTAGCTGCATACTTGTTGAGCACCATGTTCTAACATCGGATAGAACATTAGTCCCACCTCCTTGGAACAAACCCTCCTTGAAAGTCTTCAAGGTCTTCATATACACTACCCAAGAGTGTAAAAGAATCAGTGATCAGGTGATTCTTACCATCCTGAAGTGAGAACGTCATGATGAGTGGACTTGAGGAGAATCAAGTATCTTTGACATCTTCAGTAGATTATGATGAAATTTTGAATACAACAGCCTTTCATCCACATGAGGGGAAACTTCATCAGAGTTTGAGTTTTTCCAGGTATTATGCAGCGGAAATCATAATACAACTCAACCTATGACCACACACTTCACCAGATCAGCCTCCAAGAGCATACCAAGTTTGAATATGTTTCAATAGTAGCACAGCTGTTCCACACAAAGGCCAATTGCCAACCTCTAGAGACAAGTACACACAGTTCCTGTATTGAATAATCCATCCACCTACTTCAAGGGACCATTCAGGGAAATCACAGATCCTTCCACAGGTTCCAACATCAGTACTAACATAACTCCTTGCAAGATACCAGAAAGTGTCACCTATGGATCTCACTCCGACACAGAACAGGATGCCTGCTCTGATACCAATTGAAATTCTGGTGTAGTCAGAGTTCAGATGTTCTACTCGAAGTCATGACATCTGATCCAACATTGTTACTAATACAGCAAGACAATTATAAAAATTAAAACCCAGTACTAAACTTCACACATTCACAGATGTCACGACATCTGCTACTATACCACCATAGAAAAGAAGAACACCCAGTTCTGTCCATCTGGTACAAATACACAGCAGAGATCAAACATAGTACTTACTTCTATTGATCCTGCACTGTTATCAGCATGATATCTCAACATTGATTTGAACATCACCTGTTCCAGCATTACAGTTTGCTGTACTGTAAGAGACCAACCAGTCTATACTTCAGTATCAGCTGTCAATGATGAATGTCATAACATTCTGTTTGGCATTCAGACTGTATGCTATGTGCCAGGTCAGTTATTCCCTTGATAAACAAACTGAAATACATATTGAGTTATAACAAACAGAATGTAACATGCAAAAGGTAAAAACACAAGTAATTGTTAACCCAGTTCGGTACAACATTACCTACTCTGGGGGCATACCAAGCCAGGAAGAAGATCCACTATCAGCAGTATTAATTCAGAGTTAAACTCCCCCATTTACAACTCTTCACTTAATCCCTACCCAATGCAATCTATACCTAGGAACTCCTAGATAGAAACCTCCAGTTTCCATTCCTATCACTACCATTACAATGTAATGCTAAACACCTTGAACTTGCTTCACATCTTCGTTCAAGAACATAACAACTCTTACCTACAGGCTTTGAGTTACAAATAATCTCATGCTTTCGAGCACTGAGAAACACCTGGTAACCTTCCCACAGGTTAGGAGGTTTACCTCACACACACCCCTAATTTTACATTATTTGAGGCTGTTTTAAAACCTAGGTTACAATCTGCTATTTATAACCTAAACAGCCAACTGAATATGGGCCTTCAGAAATCGCAGCAAACTTCTCCTTTACTGTTACAAAGCCAGCAGAAAACTTCTGCTACAATCAAGGTCTTCAATCTTTTATTTCCTAAAATATCTCCATATTTAGAAACTGTATATTCACCAAATATTCTGATTGAGTCTTCAAGATCTCCACAAATAACGCCACCTAGGATTCTGACTAATCCCAGAATATTAAATCAGTTAACACATACCAGAATTAACTAATTCAGTTTTATACACATGCGTGATGTCACAGTCACGATGTCGTGACATATTATGTGACATGTTGGTCCAGATGTTGAACTTCTTCAACCCAACATATTAAAATAACCGAGGTGATTACATTATTTGTTTTACAAAATTAATGCCAATCCTAAGGTACTAACACTTCTTGTTCACGGACCCAAGCACGTGAACGGTCTTCATCTCTCAACTCCTCTACTCCATGGTGTCGCATTACGCGAAAAACCGACGGGAAAAGAAGAACAACAGAGCCGCCACCGTGCGTTATTTATCCCAAAAGAGGGAAAGGAAACGCTCAGAGTAAACCTAGGAAAGAACAAGGTCTCGCGACCAAAGAGGATGGGTTCGGGAGTCGGTTATGCGAAGGGAAGGTATTAGCACCCCTACGCATCCGTAGTACTCTACGGGATCCACGCACAAAAGGAAGGATAAATGGTTGCTAAAACAC